>NW_027506873.1:2725909-2823409 GCF_052324685.1 Brachyhypopomus gauderio | reverse complement strand
CCTACTAGAGGATATAGACTGTACATGTTCACCCCTACTAGAGGATATAGACAGTACATTTACCCCTAGTGAGGACTTTAAAGGGTGAAGGTCTGTGAAGTTGCCCAGGGAACCTCGCAGTCCTGGAACTGAAAGGTCACACATTCCTCTCAGTGGAGCCAGAGGAGCCAGCAGCTGAGAGACAGTGATAGAGTGAGTGAGAGAGTGTGTGTGTGTGAGTGAGAGAGAGAGAGAGAGAGAGAGAGAGAGAGAGAGAGCTTTAGCAGAATGGCACACACAAATTAGCTTTCTTTTTCCTTTCTGCTCAACTTTAGGCGACTGCTATCCTAAATCTTTTGATATACTTCGATGAGCAAATAATTGTTCAATTCATTTCAGTGTTATTAGAAACACAGCAGTCAAGAATGTGTAGAATGGAAGAGAAAGTGTGACAAATATAACTGCTGTGTGACAAAATACATTTTAGGGTACACAGATCCAAACTCACTCTTGGGGCCTTCAGTCCCTCTGGTTCCTTCTTTTTTTTCTCCTTCTTCTCTTTCTTCTTCTTCTTCTTCTCCTTGTTCTTTCTGGTTCCTGTGGAGGCGGAGCCTGAGATGGCAGAGGCAGTCCGGCCGTGGTGAGCACGCTCCCGCTCCTGGGCCACTAGCTGGCGGTAGTGCTCATCACAGGGGTGTTCCCAGGTGGACTGGCCCGTGGAGAAGTTGAAGTAATAAACTTCTCCAGTCACATCCTGACTGGAGTAGGAAAGGGAGACAAGCTCATCAGATAAACACACATAAAAACACATGACATGTAGACAAGCCCAGGTTCTCCAGCACAGGACTGTCCACAAAGGTGTCAACAGGACAACATCTGAAACACTGAGTGGTGCTCTGGGTCTCATTGCTCAGATTAATAGTGCCAGAAGGCAAGTCTACAAGCAAATCTGCTGCATAGAGTGATGAAATATTAATTATATACTTTGCAATTGTTAGTTTCGGGGACAACTAACATTAAATATCTCCTGGATCTTGTCTTTGTGTGTTTTATCTATAAAGGTACTGACTCATATAAAAACACCACTGTTACACCTGACAATAAGGTTATAACATACTTTCCCCCAAACCATTTGAATACAGAATCCAAAAATGATTTCATATGTTAAAATGTGTCTGATCTTTCATGTCACATCAAACTCCCCAACTTCAAAAACAATCCTCTTCTGCCTGTTATATTTTCTCTTGCCCAATCTTATTTCCCAGTCAAATTATTCAGTCTTCTCCAGACTTGCAGTTCCATGGTCTTTAAAAAAAAGTTGGGCTGTCTAATTTGCTCATCTAATCACCTAGGTCATAAGTGATTTAATGCCCACTTCTTGCAAGCTTCCAGAGAGTCCGTGTGACATTATAACACTCACAATAAAGTCCTGATGCATCCTACTTTTATAAATGGTACTTAAAATTATAACTGAGTTATAGGGGACAAAGGGCCTTGGTACGTCAGGTAATCAAGAACCTGAATGAACGAGCCAGCATGAATGAGACGTAGAGTTCTTGGAATGGAAGCCATTCCTCAATTAAGGGCACATTAGAGTATGCTTGGATTTTTCTAAAAGGAACCAACACTCACACCAACGCTCACTGCTCTGTGTGTAAGGATAAGAAAACTGTTTCATTATGGGTGACTGTATGAGAATGAGCTTGTCCTACCAGGGTTTCCATTCAGGAGGTAGTGGGGCTACAGCCACCTCTCTGGCCAGCCATAGGAGCTCTGGCTCCCTCTCAGGGTCAATGCCAATTTGTCTGGCAAAATCATGGATATCTGAGGAGCAATACAGATAAGAAGAATATACCGACAAGAAGTATGATATTTTCAAATCAAGACAAAATCCCACAAATTCAAATATTTAAGTCCATAATGCATGGAGATTGAATCTATGTTATAAAGTGTAGCTATAGCTTGGACGAACATACAGGAGTCCCAACTGGAACTGTGTTGTTAATATAATAATTATTATATATTATAATATTATTATATATTATTAAGTTATTATGTCAGTGTTATAATTTAGTTTTTAAATGATGGAACTGTTGTAGCTTGTAGACTTTATCAATGGTGGATATTAAATTATACCATTTCAGTAACATATATTAAAGTTCAGGGCCGGAGTGGGCCACTTTTTCAGCCCGGGAGTTTCATGCCCAAATCCGGCCCAAAATTATTTTTCCATCCCAATCGGCCCAAACTAGAGATTGACATGAGCCGGCCCATCGAGAATCCTCCCGAATCTCCCGATTAGCCACTCCGGCTCTGGTAAAGTTTTATCCGGGGTCCTAAACTGTAACAGGTAGTATGCGACAGCTAATGTACCTTGTTCAGATGGGATATAATTCTCATCGCAATCCTCTTCCAGGATCAACTGCTCTCCAACTGGTCCCCGAAGGGCATCTGCTGTCATGTTGAATGAACATTAAGAAAAAGATTATGTACTATACGAATAACAGTGCAGTAGACAGATCACCTCGCCATATTGTCTCTAAACTCTCCGTGGTACCTTTCGCTAGGCTAACCTAACTAACTAGCCGATAATAGAATTCCATAGCAATAATAGCGTCCATAGCAACCGTAGCATTCCACACAAAGCAACGTTATACCCAAAATACCCAAATACCCACCAGCAGGCTGGAGGTTGACTGGATCCATCTGTTTCAGGACCTCGCCTTGAACATGGGGCTGAGCAAGGTGTCTCTGCCTCTCCATGTCAGGGCCTAAATGCAAAACACCAACCCAGGGCACAGAGGAATGTGTACTGTTAAGATCATCAGGTCTATAAGAAGGGCTACAGTGCCTTTTGAATTCATTACAATGTTGAAGAATATGTCATGTCATATTTTCTGATAAAACTGATGTTTTACTGGTCAGGTCATGTGCAGAAAGCTGATGGTTCTGCACCTCTGCCAGACCTTACAAACAAATGTAATAAATGTTTTTTTTCTACTTCATCATGCATGGTTATTTGGTTTGTTGAATACGCATGTAATCTTCAGTGTTACACAGTACCAGTGTGGAGTGGTCCTTCTACAGGGATGTTAACATGGCCGACATCTGAGGGTCCCGCCGTCCTTCTGTGAGGGAAGGGTGCTGGTCCACAGGGATCCGTGTGGATCACTGTCGCTTGGGGGTTGTAGGGCACACCTGAAAATCCCACAGCAGGTAAAGTGAAACCCAGCACGCCTCCCAGTGAGGCTCAAATGCCTTGTACGTGTTTCCCAATGAACAAGTGATTATAACAAGGGCTATGGTGCCATGTGATGTCATTAGAATGTGGGGAGAATGTCTAAGAATTTGTGATGTCATGTTAGAAATCTGTTTCTTTTTAAAAGTGTTTATTTTTATTTACTTTTTCCATGGCCACATGGACAATGTTAAGATTTATGAAAATTGTGCTGAGTCAAAGAAATCAAAGAAATAACCCATGCTCCATTAATTATATTATCATGTACACATGAAATACAGAGCTTGACAGTCATCAGTAGAATAAATATACATGTTATTTTTCTGAACCTTAGAAACCTACTATATAAATGTGTATATTTAACTTTTAATTATTATGAATAAGCCTATGGAATCCATACTCATAATAACTAATATACTGTCTTACATAGAAGTATAAAATTATGTACAGTATATGAAAATGTATTTTTCTCACCATGAGTGGTAAAACCTGGTGTGTCTATGAAGTGGGCGGAAATGATCATACAGTTAAGCCCGCCCACTAAGAGGGAAGATATGATTGGTCAATTTTACTGTCATTTGAAACTGTTTGGTGTAGGGATGTTACTATATTTCCGGTTGGTATGCGGAAGCCTATGGCCGAGCCTAAATTCACAAGGTGCCTCTTGGAGTTCCCGTCAACGATGTGCGTCGTATTGTCAGAGCATCAAGTACAACGCCACAGAGTAAACTTGAAAAGGGTTTCAAGTTCTACGTTTCATCCTACCTCTGAAATTTTGAAGGTAAGTGGCTGACGCTAGTTAGCTAGCTAGCCTGAGGTGGCAGTCTAATGAAGTGATGTTGTTTTTAGTAACGAACCAACCTGTCCTAGTACTAGAAATGCCTTTTAAAAACATGTTTGTATTTCTGATGAAAGTATCAGGCAAAAGTAAGGCTAACGAGATAACAGTGAGGGCTCACTGCTACAGATCTATGAAGAAAACAGATACGCCACACCAGCTGAGAGTAGGACTGGTTAAAATGACACGAGTTCTGTTCAGTGTCACGTTCAAAGTTCTGTTGAACAAGTTCAAAAGTTAGTTCAGCACAAGTTCAATCTTTTATCCTTGCTCTTACTTCACGTAAGCTGTGATAACCATAGGCATTGGTTTTCAAAGCTTACAATGGTAGCCAAATGCAGAGTAGCTGAGTGGGAATCATTAGCAGTCTATTTTGCCTATAGTAAACAAATGGGAGTTTATTTTACAGTTCGAGCTATTGGTATCTACCTCTATGACTCAAAAGCAGAATATAGTCCACCTCAGCCATTCTTCAAACTGCATTTTCTAAAATCTGTCAACCTGTCTTTCAAATCTTTCATCTTAACTTCTTTATTAACATATGGCTTCAACACTTACACCTATTAAGATATTCTGATAACACTCTTCAAGAAGCAGTTGAAGTAAAACCTGCACTGTTCTGTTGTTTGTGGTGGAAACAACAACATAATATAAATATAAGTAGGCCTGTTTCACTCCTATGTGTAATCATTTCATCTGGAGTGAAAATGAAGTTTAAATCTAAAATATATTCAGTTTATAGTTGCTCAGTGAACTAGTAGATTGAACCATGCACAGCACTGTAGAATAGAAAGACAGTATAGCCAAGTGTTTTAAGAGTGATGCAAAACAGCACAAACGTTACATGAGACAATGGACAAGTGACATTCACCACTAACAACATGATGGGACAGATATTGCGCCTATTGACATTGCTGAAGTCTTCTTTTCAAGATATTAAATTTTGCCTCTTGTGTATCTCAGATGACATTACGTGATTCAATGCCAGTTGAGTTTGTACATGCGCATACAGCGCCATCTGTTGTCCATTAAACGTGCCGCCTGTTGTCAAGCAAGGATTTGTGTCTCGTCCTTCACGCTGCACCCGACGTCACAACTGTCAACATAAAATCATAACTGTAATCAGCAAATGTTTAAACAGCTTAAAGCAAAACATATTAAATCTTCACAACAATAAAGTGACTTTATTGAGAGCTAATAAATCATGATAAATTACTTGTTTATTTAGAGTTGTGGTTGCTCCTGAACTAAGAGTAAAATATGATAGCGGCCAAAAACCCAAACCCAAATGATCAAGTACAGTACCAGTACATAAGATGTTTGAACTGCTGCCCTCGGACAGACGTTACACCTCAAAACAAGAACAAACGGTTTGAGAGAGTTTTTATAATAGGGCCATATCCCTATTAAACAAACACTATAGAGTTTTTATAACAGGGCCATATCCCTATTAAACAAACACTATAGAGTTCATCGGTAGGCAGATGTTTTGTCTGCCTACAGGGACAAGTGCAATAACCGATGCTGCTAAAATACAATGTGCAATAATTGATGCTGCAAATGTTAATAGCAGAGCTTAGTGTGTATATAGGAGAGCTTAGATAATTTATGCTCATGCCCTGTATAGTTAATCATAGCTCTTAATCTGTTAATTAAACGGTTTATATTTAAAACTTTTCTATTTGCACCAAGGGGGGAGGGGGGAGGGGCTGTAAGCCAATTTCGTTGCGCAAATGTACACGTACAGTGTGTAATGACAATAAAGGTTCATTTTATTTCAAACCCTCTCTCATCTCCCTCTCTAATCTCTCTCTCTCTCTCATCTCTCTCCCTGTCTCACTCACTCATCCTTTTCTCCAGCTCGTCCCGCGTCTCCCCCATCCCTATTGGTCCTGGCTCCCTCCCAGGCTCCACCCTCTGGGGGCGTGGCGACGCCACCCTGTCCTGGTCCGAGGACGCCACCACCATGGCGGGTCCTGAGGTCCAGACGGCGTCTCGGCGCCAGACCGATGGCACGTTCTCACGGAGCAGCTTCCTGAATCTCAGCGCCGAACGCTGGAATTCTGGACACAGCTACACCTGCACCATCAGACACTCCGCCCTGACCAACACTGTGAGCTCCACCACCGGGATGGAGAAGTGTAGTTAGACGGGTGGAGGACGATTTCTTTGTCGGCAGATGACCTCCCCCGCCTTGGAACAAACTCGTTCACAGAGCACTGATGATGCAGGTGAACAAAAGAACTTCAGTGCCATACAGTACAAATGAGGACGCACATGTTTCTGTCTATGCCAATACTCCAATGGATCTTTATGTCTCCTTAGGTTCATTTCAGTGAGGTATCGCTCCACTTCAACAATGGCATCTGCAGTGGCATTGGAGCAACGCCTCTTCTGGTCCACTGTAGAATCTAACACAGACCACAGTTCACCTATAAATAACAAAAAAAAATTACAGATAATACACAACACCAACAGCTGAAATACAGTAGTACAAATGTCACAAGAAAATTAAAAGAACAACAAAAAAAAAACCTCACAAGATTTACTGGTGCCTTCTCCTGCATCTGCAGAATTCTACAGCTGGTTACCTTCATTACTTACAATCAGTGCAGAACATTCTGCCGGGATCACAAGCCTCCAAGAGCCGTGTCCCCCAATGGTGGGAACCGCCGCGAACAGCTCTAGAACACCTTCCCTGGGAAGACAGGGGAAAACACATTGAACACGGGCATGTTCACAAACACAAACACTGGTACATTTAACATAAAGGGCACAAGAGGGAAAAGGGGGTTTGGGAGAAAGGGTTGATGGTCTATTAGTGCTTGTTGCTATGTTCTGCCTTATACTAGTAATCTTGTCCCTAAAAAATATTGCAAACTCATCACATTTTTCAACTGAAACAGTCTCAGGGAAGACACAGGAGGTGGGATTTACTAGCTGATCTATACTTCTGAACAAGACAGCTGAGTTATTATTGGATGAATTGATTAAGGTAGAGAAATCGTTTTTCCTCGCTGATTTCACTTCACTGTTGTACTTCTGCAATGTTGTTTTATACATTTCAAAATGTACTTGCCATTTTGACCTTCGCCAATGATCAGGCCCTAGCTTGTGTCCAGGTAGCGCTACCCCACCCATGGGTCTCCTCTTCTTATCCACAGCCATCTTGAGGCAACCTCTGCTGCCTCGGTGGCCTCCTTGATGGCCCTTCGTTTGATGGTCCCCGTGATGCCCAAGATGTTATATGTCTTGCAAAGCGACTGGCCCGCAAATCCTCTGCATCCCACTTCAATGGGCACACACTGTGCTCGCCACCCGTTATTCTGGGACTCCTCCACTAGCTCAGCATACTTTGCCCTTTTCCTCTCGTTGGCCTCCTCAATACGGTCCTCCCAGGGTACCACAAAAGCGATGGTGGTCTTTGGTTGGCAGCGGCGCCTGCACTGGACGATTCCACAGCTGATGGTGTTTGCAATGGCTTTCAGGACTTGATCGTGACGCCAGCGGTAGCGCCCCTCGCCCAGGGCTTTTAGACAGCAGCTGAGGATGTGTTCCAGGGTTCCTCTCTTTAGGCAAAGCTTGCAGGCTGGTGACTCCTCCAATCCCCAGCTAAACAGGTTGGATGGGCTTGGTAAAACATTATAGACAGCCTGGATCAAGAATCGTATGCGGTGGGGTTCTGCTGTCCACAGCTCTGCCCGAGAGACTTTGCGGTCAATTGCGTGGTCCCACCTTGTCCAGGCTCCCTGTTGTCTCATTCCAACCTACTCTACTGATGCCCGCACCTCCTGTTGCACCAGTAATCTCCTTTCCTTGCCCTCTACCTTATCATATTATCCCAGTCAAGTTTAGAGACCTCATTCTGGACTACTATAACAATTTCAATCTGAGAGTCTCTGCTGGGTTGATAACATCAGACTGGCACAAGCTTGAGAAGGGGCTCATCACTGGATGCATAATTTCAGTGATATTATTTGCACTCGCCATGAACATGCTGGTGAAGTCAGCAGAAGCCCCCTGCTTTTCATGTGGTTTGTCCTGGGTGTATGCTGGTCCACTGTGGACAAATCACAAAGCCATTCAGTTAGCATTTAATTGCTAATTGTGAAAGGGTGGACAGAGATGAGAGTGCGTATGCTCAGGCCGTTGTACAAGCTGACCTTAACGGTTGCCCGAGTGAAGCCACTCCTGGGAGGACAGAGAGGTCCAGCTCTGATGGGATGGCCATTAGGTTTGTTAGGTTCTGGCCCAGCATGTCAAACCGCTTAATGTGGAGGATCAGAACTCTGTTCCAAAAGGAAAAATCATATAAGAACTGTGCGAGTGCACTGCTTTAAAACTCATTGTTTCTCGTCATTTACATAAAGCAATGTGAGTGAGTCTGAAGAAGTGTGAAGAACTCCACCACTTCAGATGCTTTGGTGCCTTGACTACATTCACATTTGAACTCCAAAACCATTGACTGAAAAAAGTCAAAGTGTTGTCCAGTAGGGGTGTGTGAGGTGACGGACCCTGAAGTAACTGTGTAGGGTGTGAGTCAACGTAGAGCTCAGGTTAACAGAGAGGTGATTGAAGTCCTCCACTCTGGAGTTCTGCAGTCCACAGCTTTCAAACACACACACACACACACACAAAAACTCAGAGGTTACAAATTTCACACATAAATAACCAACATTATCCCATACCAATTGTGGGCATACTTTCTGACAATGCACACTTTGAAGAAACACATGTTGAGACCAGTTGATTTACAAGAAGGAGATGTAGCAATATAGCACAGAATTACCTGTTGCAGGTGCGCATGGATTTGAGGTGAAACTCAAAAATTGCCACAGGGCAGATGTAAGAGAAGGAGGAAACCCTGAGTGTCTCTCCCTCCTTTTTCAGCTGAAGCAAACACATCATCAGGAACTCATGGGCATCCTGTGGAAGACAGTACATCAGAAGGGCATTGCTCCTGGACTTCAGCAGCAACAGAGTGAGAAAATAAAGAAGGTTGTGTGCAGTTCCTGCAGACTACTGCATGTGGTTCTGATGTGTTCTGAATGGCTCAGAGGGTTGTTTAGCTGAACCTGTTCGCAGTCCTCTCCAGATGCAGGGCATCTGACTAAAATACAGGCATTCAGGGCTCTCAGGAGCTTCTTCTTCTTCTTCTTTGAAGAGCTACGACTAGTGAGCCTGCCATGCTGCAAATCTGCAAAACATCTACGCACGGTAACGGGGAGACCAATGTGGTTTATTTCTCTCAGCATCACAACACCTCCCTAAGCACTCATATTTGAATAGTTCATTTACCTCACGCCATGTTTTCAATGCAACCTTTGTCGAAGTGCATTATTTAAGATTATTGGATGCTCAAAAATCCATGTCTCAGGTGGACCGGTGCCATCCTATTTATTACCTTGCCTTTATAAATCTAATCACAGTTTAGAATGCCAGTTACAAGCCATTTCTCTGTGACCAAGACATTGTGGTGCACTCACCTTCAGCTCTGGAAACCAGCACTGTATAGATCACCATGCTCATCACTGAACTAGAATCAGAAACTTGAGCGCTCTCTCTAGCAGGAGAAGATCCTGTGGACCTTCTTGTATCGAGACTGTGGATGTTGGGTTCAGTACATTTTCTTTGTCTCTGAACATCATGGACATCATGGAGGTTTTCCTGTATGGAGGGCGTCTAGTCCAACATCTAAACAAACACACATTCTCCTGTATATCACACTGCCACTGCGTCCGTGTTCCTAATAATCTACATTACAATGACGATAATGCCAAATCTGACAGGTGGGCGCACGACAGCGAGAACGAGATGTTAATTTGACACTTTTGGTCATGAATCATGTATTAAAGTCTACATACCAGGATTGTCCTTTTTTCTATTCTGGTGTCCAGATGTTACACTATTTATGCTTCAATGATGATGGCAGTTCAACAGTTTAAAACTAGGTTAGATGGTTGATTATGTGTTATTAGAAATAATAGGACTGTTAGCATAGCAGCAGGTGATCGTTTTAGTGTCATATAGGGAATGCTGAAACAGTAAGTGTTGACCTTAAAACCCCCTTGCAAAGGAAAAAAAACAATATTAAAGTCATAAATAAACACGAAACGTGATTAATACAGTACAAAAATGTGATCGTTATGTTTTACTGTAATAAAAAAATTTCTGTGTAATTAATTGATTTATTTCATTTTAAAGTAGGCTATCTTACATTTTTACACAAAATACTAGTTGTATCTCTGTATATGTAGTGTTCTTGGTTATCCTGTAATGCGCTTATAAATCACATCAAATTATTACTGTAAATTGTTGTTTATATCCATTGTTGTTTATAATCCAATCAGTACCAATCTGAATCATATTTAACAGCTTTTTAAGACAATATCCTGCAGTGACATAGTGAGAAAATAATGACACTGCTGAATCTGTGGCGTGAACATGTTGGATGGCGTCATGTCCAGCAGGTGGAGACAAAGTCCACTGCAGGCTTACAAGAGTCCGTTTCCGTTTTTTTGGTTTACAAAGGCAAACTCTTTCCTTTCTTCTTCTTACAACAGTGATCAAATAATAAAGCGGACATGAAAACCACTGGAAACAATTACAGGCAATAGAATGAAAAGTATCATGGTGTTTGTGCATGCAACCTTTTTGGGGAACCCACTTCATATTTTCAGCATTACAAAATCTGACGCAGATTGCTATGCGATAAAGATTTATATAATATGAATGCATTCTCTATTATAAATAAGTGAGAGAGATTGATATTATACATGGTGGGAGGAGCTTTGCATATGATCATACAAATTATATGAAAATTAGATGATGTCAGTGTATGATGTGCAATAAATAATAACCCTGAGGAACAAAAACAGCTTTCCAGTCTTCAGATATACACAAACATCCTCTATACAACTACCACGGGTCTTTAATGAGAGTAGACTTGCAGCCAGAGATGACTGCAAACGATTGGATTAAAGCTCCAGTAAGAGCACTGATGTGCTTGGTGGGAATTATTGGCAACAACTGGCTGCTTTCTTGCTCTCTGCCTAAATCCAGATCTGAGGTCCGAACTAATGACGTCCTGTTTGTCAACTTGGCTTTATCGAATCTAATAAATAATTATCTGGTGGACATGCCAGACATCTTGGACTTTAAAGGGCAGTGGCCTATGGGCATGACATACTGTAGCACATTCAGTTTCTGCTCTGACCTTTCGGAGACAAGCAGCATCTTCTCCACCATGTTCATCACTGTGTACTGGCATCAGAAACTGGTGGGTTCTCTGAAGCGTGGAGGGGCTCCTGTCCAGATGGACAACATGTACCTGGTGGCCGCCCTGCTGACTGGGAGCTGGAGTCTAGCCGTTGTGTTCAGCCTTCCGCATTTCTTCATTGTCTCCAAGAACATTTGGAACGAAAGTTATGAGGAGTGTACAGAGGAGTTTCCTTCACCAGAAGCCAAGCAGACTTATGAGATGCTGTACCTCACGCTAGCAAATATGGTTCCGATTATCGGGATCGTTTGTGGAAGCATACAAATTGCCATCACACTACAGCGGAATCAAAAGCGGATCAAGATCATCACTACAGAGGGAACCAGGAAAGCCACTGAAGACCAAACAAGGACTATTGGATACAATGACCAAATGTGCAATGAAAACAACACTCCAGATTTCTCCTCTAACGTTAGTCCTGTGAACAATGTCGCCAACCAACAAAGAATAAAGAAAACACAAGACAAATCTAGACTTTCCACAGGCGCTCAGTTGAGGGCTGTTAAAAGTGTTCTGGCTGTGGCAACAGTCTTCCTGTTATTCTGGCTAACACACCTAATGCTTAGCATAATCACCACTGTGTACAAGTCTCCTGTAGTAGACGAGATAATCAGCTACGTAGGAGCAGGGTACACGTGCGTTATCCCTTACGTCTACCTGCACGGGGTGAGGAAGCTGAAGGTTTCCTGCAGAAGATTTTCATGCAACAACACTTCATGCTCTCCCTAACCTGATGTTCAGGGCGGGAAGATCAAAGTATTTGTAACCGTGGATGTTTGTAAATAATTTAAATGGTCATACAGTGTATTTTCATCTCTAGTATTGTATTTGCTTTTCACAAATGAATGTATGCAGGCAGTAAATCACCATACATGGGACTATGACACAGGGGACACTATTTCTCAAAGGACAGATCCAATATTAATAAAGCTTAATAGTTCACTGGAAATGATTTGAGATGCTTCTCCTGCTGCTCTGTTGACAATAATTACCCGTAACATGACATAATTAAGCCCATGGGCTAGTTCATCATTCCTCAAGTGACATCAAGGAGTACACAAGAGCACAGGAGTACACACAATATTCCATAAAATGCAGAACTGGTTTGAAGAATTTGTGATTTTATTGATGTACATTACAAATTTAAATGCGACCATTTAAACAGTCCAGAATGAGTCCTAATGTTTCATGTAAAAATCCCTGTAATTCTAAAAAGGCATGTTTTAGATAGTCTGCTATTCAGAACAAGTCAAAACGGAAAAAAAACAGGTTCTTAAATATTCTCTAGAATACTACACACTACAAATGGGGGGGGGGGGGGGCGCACAGCAGAGTTCATGTAAACCTCTTGGGCCTCGAAGTCCGACTTGCCACACATCACACCTGTGATCAGCACATTAACGACTAGACCAGTAAAGAACAGTAATCCTGAGCACAAGAAGCAGCTTGTGCATCTGACCAGGAAGAGCTTACCACTGCATTTCATCAGCACTCAAACTGGAACATGCTGAATTCTTGATATTACAAAGAAATTCTAATGGCATCATTTACAAATAACTGACCATTGGAATCACAATGTCAGAGGTCAGCACACTGCTTCAACAAAAACAATTGCTTTAAAAAAAAAAAAAAAAAAACTTTAATCTATATCATTTTTTAAATATTCAAATCCAGGCACAGATTGTAATCTTTTAGAATTTCCATGTCAAAGTTTTTACATGTATACCAATGTAATTGTTATGATACCAGGCACAAAGTCAAGTAATTCTCTCTCAAGTACGCACAGCACCTATGAAAACCAAAATATTTTGGGACATTCATCTCTGTATGTTTAAACTAAAACAAATGTACTGGGCACTAACAGAGATACAAGCGCACAGGTCCGGGGTATATTTCAGCTTGCATGATTAAAGGCATGAGTGGTGTAACATTTATTGCCTTTGAGTTTCCCCTCACCAATTTGCCAAATTCCTCTAGATCATTAGTGCGTTAAACTCCCATGGGAGTCAGGAAGGTTCAGAGAGCCAACAGGACTGGTCTTCCTCTCAGTGCAACTTCTCCAGTTTGGCCTGCAGAGATCTGAAGTTGCGAATGATCTCCTGCAGGGCGGCGCAAGGGCTCAGGGACTGAAGCTCCACCAGATAGCCACAGATGTTGTCCAGGCATACGTTGGTGAACCTTCGCCTGAAGGGATGAAAGCAGGGGTCAGGGGTCGGGGTGGGGCCGCACGTCCTGGGTCAGCGCGCGCGAACATCTGCGGGTCCTTACCTGTCGTAGGTGGGCACTCTGCTGGGGTCGTCCACGTACCCTGACAGGAGCACATGTATGCACTCCACCAGGTGGAGGGGTTTCGACAGACGCTGCCAACACGGGTCCTGCAGGAAGGTTGTGAGGAGTTAGTGACACTGGCTCTCATGGACCACATCACTTCAAGCATGACGCAGTGCTCTCAGACTCCCTGTATTCCTAATGGCAACACCGTGGTTTATTAAACATTTAGGTGGTAGGACACAGACACAGCAAAGGGTTGTGATAGTACTGCCAAACACACCACCATCCAAAATACTGTCCACATAATCATCTATAATCATCAAAAATGTTCCAATATTTCACAGCTGGACTGTTCAATATGGGACACTGAAACGTTATCCACATTCAAAAGTATTGGGTCACACGTTCAATAAATCACTAAGAAACAATTGTTACAATGCCACAATAAAAAACAAATGTGGGGAGAAAAAAAAAAAAGGGTAAGAGAAAGGCGCGTGTGTAAGGTGTGGTTCTTCAGAGGAGCTGTGGCTCAGCTGGTGGGGGTCCTACCCGGGCTTTGAAGAGCTGATCGTACACCTCCAGCAGCCGCGGGAGCTGCACCCCGATCTCCTGCATGGTGAAGGTGACGAAGCCAATGTCCCAGCTCATCTTGCACACCTCCTGCTCCAAGAACTTCACCAGGAACTCTGGAAATCGCACAATGGATGGATTAAAAAACAATAATAAAAAAAATTATATATTATATATAGATATTACACACACACACACACACGCGCACACACGCACGCACGCACGCGCACGCACGCACGCGCACGCACGCACACACACGCACGCACACACACGCACGCACACACACGCACGCACACACACCCCTTTTTTTGGTGTAGGGCTGGACAATATGGGCAAAATTTATATCCCGATATATTTATTAATTTCGGTCAATACGATATAATTCCGTTATCAATATAAACAATTTAAAAGCCCCAGAAAACTGCCAAGAATGCCCACAACCTATTCTGTATGATGTCTATACCTACAAATGTCTGAAAAATTAATATCAAGTACATGAAACCTCCTCCTATAAAAAAAATACTTACTTTGGAAATAAAAATTATCCTCAATACAAATAAATCATTGCCAACCTTTTATTTGTATTCAGCCTTCATATAAGAACATGAAGCACGACATCACCGTCAAATAAACAAACTCGTTGGCTTTGTCAACATTACTATGTTTGGTAGCCAAACCACTTCCACACAACAGAATTAGCCTTCCTCCTCTTATCAGACTATTTCATCTATGTTATTATTGCTTGTCGAAGCTCGTTCAGTCACATTTGTATTGCAGTCAGCGATACTCATTTTGCAGCTAGTACGTGTCACGTTGGAACCAATTCAAAACTCTCATTGGCTGCTGTTGCTGAGCAATGGCTGCGTGCACGTGGCGTACGTCAGTCACTGAACGCAATGAACTTTCTGCAGTGCCCTGCTATGAACATTGTAATGTTGTAAATAGCGTTTATCGAAATACTGAAAATGTGTTTAAACATATTACCGTTACTGAAACATTTTCTATCGCAATATATATTGATATTGAGTTATTGTCCAGCCCTATTTTGGTGCCTTCACTTATGACAGCTGAGCGTTCTAATTAGAGCTGGAAGCCAGAGGGTTCATGAAGAAGAAGCACACACAAGGTCTATTATGTTTCTATTAAGTCATCAAAACATATTCCAGATAAAAGCTAGCTGTGGAATTACGAAGGCAACGTCCAGAGGGAACCTACTCCAAAAGCAGGCCTGCTGCAACAAGCCAAACAGTTGTCGGGGGAAATAATTAAACAATTACAGTCGACAAGCGCAGACCTCAGAAGAGCAGGCGTCAGAGACGCTGGCGTAAAGCGGAGTAAAACGGTACCTAGCGGAAAGTATCGCGGCGTCCCGGCATACAGCTTCCCCAGGGACACCAGCTTGAGGCTCAAGGCTCGCATGCGATCGGCAGCGCTCATAGCCACGCTGTCGCTCAGCTCTGTGGAGGGAAACGAAGGAGTGATTAGGTGGCACCCACCGCAATGCCACGGCTGGGGGGGGGGGGGGGGGGGTGGGTCATTGGGCTGGGCATGAGGTTTTACCCTTTTCTATGATCTCCTGCCATAATGAGTGGACCAGGATCGGGTCCGAGTGGCCGGCGCAGTGAATGATAGCCAGCTTGCATTCAGATAACCGGAAGTGGTCTGCAAACTCCCCATAAAGCTACGAAAACATAAGAAGATGAAAGGAAGATTAAAAGAAAGAAACCAAAGTGCATAAATGTAAATCGTTTAAAAGCTTTTGTGATGATGGTATTCATCAAGAGGTGCTGGACAGCTTTTAGCTTCCAGGTGTAGGAAGATTAATCGTTCTGTCAGAGGTATCTGAGAGTGCCAGGGCTGTTGGACACTTTTGGCTCGGTCACACTGCTCCCATCCTCACTCCGACACCAGAGTTCTGTATCGATGGTGGGTTAAACAATGAGGCTGTCGTCTGCCTACCTTAGTGATGTCCATCAGCTCAGAGTCGAGCTGTGACATGGCCCCCTGTACCGAGGGATGCTGTGAGTACTGTCTGCTCAACATCTCCTGGATCTGCACCTGAATACGCACCACCTACAGGCAAAGACAGAAATTGTAAACACACGGAAAACACCCATTTGCCATTCACAAGAGGTTCTCTGATAATCCACTCCGTCCCACACAGTGTTAAGGCTGCAAGATCAGGATACTGCACTGGGTTGAGGGAGGAGTGCACAGCCCAGATTATTAAGCACCTTTTCAGTGCTTCAGAATCTAATTCCAACCCTAATCTAAAACTTGTCTGAGCCAGCTTGTCTGAGCCAGTTACTGAAGTTCATTTTCGGTTAGCATTCTAATAGAAGCCCCAGGCATTCTGGAACCAAACCCTGTGGGCAGAGGATCTGCAGGACCAGAGCTACACACTCAATATTGAGGCTCCACCATAATCCTCCGCACCTCCATCTTTTCTTCCAGTTCGTGCAGGAACTCCCCGTCGGCGCCCATGGAGGAGATGCAGGACGAGCTTTTGGCAGAGAGGATGGCCCGGGAAATGTACTCCAGCCTCTGCTTCAGAGAGATCTCTGTGCTGCGCGCGCACACACACACACACACACACACACACACACACACACACCCCCCAGTGTTCATCTTCACAAATCATGGCATTCATGCCATCCCACAAACATAAATAACTTATCAACCTAATACAGGACATTACGCATTGTCACAAACGCATTTTGCATCCGCACGACGCAGCCATGCTGATGCGTGCGTGTACCTGTGCATGTCGGCCAGACGGGCCAGGACGTGGGCTGCTTTGCCGAAATTGCGGCTCTTCTCGTAGTAGCGCCACAGCAGGTCCATGTTGCGCACTTTGCTTTGGTCCTGTTTTATTATGTGCATCAGATGGTCTTCAAGGTAGGGGGAGTTGACCTGCAAAAGAACAGAGGCGTTAAAGGGTATCTTGGGAAATTGCGATTCTTCACATGGAGGTGCCGTATAAGGGAGGGGGGGGGGCCTGGTGCAGAGAGCACCTTCCACCTACCTCCAGGAGTTTGTCGGTGAGGTCGGCCTGGATGAGCCAGTTGTAAAGAGCGATGTGGAAGAGCTCGTCCTGAGACCTTTGGGCGAGGCCAAGCATCTGCTCGAACTGCAGAAGAGCCAAAAAAGCCCGCGACGTTTAAGCAGACACGCAAACACAGGAAAAAAAAAAAAAAAAAAGAATTCAGTGAAACGCTTAAAATAATAATAAGCGAGCGCACATGGGTGGCAGCGTCCTCGTTGCTGAGCATGTTGGGGTCGGAGGTCATGACGGGGGGGCCCGGCTGCTTGGGGACGCTGGGGGACTGTGGAGCCGCCTTGCTCTGGTTTACCAGCTCCTGCATGGTGTCCGTGATGCACTTGTAGCACAATAGCCTGCAGAGATGCACAGGCAGCCAGCATTGAACATCCCAGTGAGCGATGAACACTGTGTTTACAATGATAGGAGGGGGGGGGGGGGGGTCACCTCTCCTGAAAGGCCTGCTGTCCCACGGCGTCCTCCTCCGGCTCCCCGTTCTTATAGAAGTGTGGGCCCAGCCTCTGGGGGTCTTTCTTGTCAGCTGCCGTGAGGCACAACTCCACAACCCCCTCATAAAAACGTACTGGAGGTGAGGAGAGACAGAGAGAGGGAGACATGCAGACGGAGAGGAAGACGGGGGAGCTTGAAATGAGGACGCTCGTTAAAATTATGTTGACGTTTTCAGCGCTGAGTGCCAAGAGTGTATTCATCAGCATGGCAATTTGCGGGCCCATGAGAATCTAACATGCTCCATTAGATGAGTCCAGTAATCTTATAACCACTAAAAATGTCAATATAAGCAGAGGTGGATGTAGAGAATACAGATGGACAGTGCGGTAGATGGAATGTGTGTGTGTGTGTGTGTTGACCCTGTCTGTACTGGGAGCAGATGAGAGGCAGGTGTGTGTGTGTGTGTGTGTGCTGACCCTGTCTGTACTAGGAGCAGATGAGAGGCAGGTCAGTGTGGTGTTTGGTACGAGTGTGTGTGTGTGTGTGTGTGTGTGTGTTTGTGTGTGTGCGCGCGCGTGCTGACCCTGTCTGTACTGGGAGCAGATGAGAGGCAGGTCAGTGTGTGTGTGTGTGTGTGTGTGTGTGCTGACCCTGTCTGTACTGGGAACAGATGAGAGGCAGGTGTGTGTGTGTGTGTGTGTGTGTGTGTGTGTGTGTGTGTGTGCTGACCCTGTCTGTACTGGAAACAGATGAGAGGCAGGTGTGTGTGTGTGTGTGTGTGTGTGTGTGTGTGTGTGTGTGTGTGTGTGTGTGTGTGTGTGTGTGTGCTGACCCTGTCTGTACTGGGAACAGATGAGAGGCAGGTGTGTGTGTGTGTGTTGACCCTGTCTGTACTGGGAACAGATGAGAGGCAGGTGTGTGTGTGTGTGTGTTGACCCTGTCTGTACTGGGAACAGATGAGAGGCAGGTGTGTGTGTGTGTGTGTGTGTGTGTGTTGACCCTGTCTGTACTGGGAACAGATGAGAGGCAGGTGTGTGTGTGTGTGTGCTGACCCTGTCTGTACTGGGAACAGATGAGAGGCAGGTGTGTGTGTGTGTGTGTGTGTGCTGACCCTGTCTGTACTGGGAACAGATGAGAGGCAGGTGTGTGTGTGTGTGTGTGTGTGTGTGTGCTGACCCTGTCTGTACTGGGAACAGATGAGAGGCAGGTGTGTGTGTGTGTTGACCCTGTCTGTACTGGGAACAGATGAGAGGCAGGTGTGTGTGTGTGTGTGTGTTGACCCTGTCTGTACTGGGAACAGATGAGAGGCAGGTGTGTGTGTGTGTGTTGACCCTGTCTGTACTGGGAACAGATGAGAGGCAGGTGTGTGTGTGTGTGTGTTGACCCTGTCTGTACTGGGAACAGATGAGAGGCAGGTGTGTGTGTGTGTGTGTGTGTTGACCCTGTCTGTACTGGGAACAGATGAGAGGCAGGTGTGTGTGTGTGTGTGTGTGTGTGTGTGTTGACCCTGTCTGTACTGGGAACAGATGAGAGGCAGGTGTGTGTGTGTGTGTGTGTGTGTTGACCCTGTCTGTACTGGGAGCAGATGAGAGGCAGGTGTGTGTGTGTGTGTGTGTGTGTGCTGACCCTGTCTGTACTGGGAACAGATGAGAGGCAGGTGTGTGTGTGTGTGTGTGTGTGTGCTGACCCTGTCTGTACTGGGAACAGATGAGAGGCAGGTGTGTGTGTGTGTGCTGACCCTGTCTGTACTAGGAGCAGATGAGAGGCAGGTCAGTGTGGTGTTTGGTACGAGTGTGTGTGTGTGTGTTTGTGTGTTTGTGTGTGTGCGCGCGCGTGCTGACCCTGTCTGTACTGGGAGCAGATGAGAGGCAGGTCAGTGTGTGTGTGTGTGTGTGTGTGTGTGTGTGCTGACCCTGTCTGTACTGGGAACAGATGAGAGGCAGGTGTGTGTGTGTGTGTGTGTGTGTGTGTGTGCTGACCCTGTCTGTACTGGAAACAGATGAGAGGCAGGTGTGTGTGTGTGTGTGTGTGTGTGCGCTGACCCTGTCTGTACTGGGAGCAGATGAGAGGCAGGTGTGTGTGTGTGTGTGTGTGTGTGTGTGTGTGTGTGTGCGCTGACCCTGTCTGTACTGGGAGCAGATGAGAGGCAGGTGTGTGTGTGTGTGTGTGTGTGTGTGTGTGTGTGTGTATATATGTGTGCTGACCCTGTCTGTACTGGGAACAGATGAGAGGCAGGTGTGTGTGTGTGTGTGTGTGCTGACCCTGTCTGTACTGGGAACAGATGAGAGGCAGGTGTGTGTGTGTGTGTGTGTGTGTGTGTGCTGACCCTGTCTGTACTGGGAACAGATGAGAGGCAGGTGTGTGTGTGTGTGTTGACCCTGTCTGTACTGGGAACAGATGAGAGGCAGGTGTGTGTGTGTGTGTTGACCCTGTCTGTACTGGGAACAGATGAGAGGCAGGTGTGTGTGTGTGTGTGTGTGTGTGTGTGTTGACCCTGTCTGTACTGGGAACAGATGAGAGGCAGGTGTGTGTGTGTGTGTGTGTGTGTGTTGACCCTGTCTGTACTGGGAACAGATGAGAGGCAGGTGTGTGTGTGTGTGTGTGCTGACCCTGTCTGTACTGGGAACAGATGAGAGGCAGGTGTGTGTGTGTGTGTGTGTGCTGACCCTGTCTGTACTGGGAACAGATGAGAGGCAGGTGTGTGTGTGTGTGTGTGTGCTGACCCTGTCTGTACTGGGAACAGATGAGAGGCAGGTGTGTGTGTGTGTGTTGACCCTGTCTGTACTGGGAACAGATGAGAGGCAGGTGTGTGTGTGTGTGTGTGTGTTGACCCTGTCTGTACTGGGAACAGATGAGAGGCAGGTGTGTGTGTGTGTGTGTGTGTGTGTGTGTGTGTGTGTGTGTGTGTGTTGACCCTGTCTGTACTGGGAGCAGATGAGAGGCAGGTGTGTGTGTGTGTGTGTGTGTGTGTATATATGTGTGCTGACCCTGTCTGTACTGGGAACAGATGAGAGGCAGGTGTGTGTGTGTGTGTGTGTGCTGACCCTGTCTGTACTGGGAACAGATGAGAGGCAGGTGTGTGTGTGTGTGTGCTGACCCTGTCTGTACTAGGAGCAGATGAGAGGCAGGTCAGTGTGGTGTTTGGTACGAGTGTGTGTGTGTGTGTTTGTGTGTTTGTGTGTGTGCGCGCGCGTGCTGACCCTGTCTGTACTGGGAGCAGATGAGAGGCAGGTCAGTGTGTGTGTGTGTGTGTGTGTGTGTGCTGACCCTGTCTGTACTGGGAACAGATGAGAGGCAGGTGTGTGTGTGTGTGTGTGTGTGTGTGTGTGTGTGTGCTGACCCTGTCTGTACTGGAAACAGATGAGAGGCAGGTGTGTGTGTGTGTGTGTGTGTGTGCGCTGACCCTGTCTGTACTGGGAGCAGATGAGAGGCAGGTGTGTGTGTGTGTGTGTGTGTGTGTGTGCGCTGACCCTGTCTGTACTGGGAGCAGATGAGAGGCAGGTGTGTGTGTGTGTGTGTGTGTGTGTGTATATATGTGTGCTGACCCTGTCTGTACTGGGAACAGATGAGAGGCAGGTGTGTGTGTGTGTGTGTGTGTGTGTGCTGACCCTGTCTGTACTGGGAACAGATGAGAGGCAGGTGTGTGTGTGTGTGTGTGTGTGTGTGTGTGTTGACCCTGTCTGTACTGGGAACAGATGAGAGGCAGGTGTGTGTGTGTGTGTTGACCCTGTCTGTACTGGGAACAGATGAGAGGCAGGTGTGTGGGTGTGTGTGTTGACCCTGTCTGTACTGGGAACAGATGAGAGGCAGGTGTGTGTGTGTGTGTGTGTGCTGACCCTGTCTGTACTGGGAACAGATGAGAGGCAGGTGTGTGTGTGTGTGTGTGTGCTGACCCTGTCTGTACTGGGAGCAGATGAGAGGCAGGTGTGTGTGTGTGTGTGTGCTGACCCTGTCTGTACTGGGAGCAGATGAGAGGCAGGTGTGTGTGTGTGTGTGTGTGTGTGTGTGTGTGCTGACCCTGTCTGTACTGGGAACAGATGAGAGGCAGGTGTGTGTGTGTGTGTGTGTGTGCTGACCCTGTCTGTACTGGGAGCAGATGAGAGGCAGGTGTGTGTGTGTGTGTGTGTGTGTGCTGACCCTGTCTGTACTGGGAACAGATGAGAGGCAGGTGTGTGGGTGTGTGTGTTGACCCTGTCTGTACTGGGAACAGATGAGAGGCAGGTGTGTGGGTGTGTGTGTTGACCCTGTCTGTACTGGGAACAGATGAGAGGCAGGTGTGTGTGTGTGTGTGTGTGTGTGTGCTGACCCTGTCTGTACTGGGAACAGATGAGAGGCAGGTGTGTGTGTGTGTGTGCTGACCCTGTCTGTACTGGGAACAGATGAGTGGCAGGTGTGTGTGTGTGTGTGTGTGCTGACCCTGTCTGTACTGGGAACAGATGAGAGGCAGGTGTGTGTGTGTGTGTGTGCTGACCCTGTCTGTACTGGGAACAGATGAGAGGCAGGTGTGTGTGTGTGTGCTGACCCTGTCTGTACTGGGAGCAGATTAGAGGCAGGTGTGTGTGTGTGTGTGTGTGCTGACCCTGTCTGTACTGGGAACAGATGAGAGGCAGGTGTGTGTGTGTGTGTGTGTGTGTGTGTGTGCTGACCCTGTCTGTACTGGGAACAGATGAGAGGCAGGTGTGTGTGTGTGTGTGCTGACCCTGTCTGTACTGGGAACAGATGAGAGGCAGGTGTGTGTGTGTGTGTGTGCTGACCCTGTCTGTACTGGGAGCAGATGAGAGGCAGGTGTGTGTGTGTGTGTGTGTGTGCTGACCCTGTCTGTACTGGGAGCAGATGAGAGGCAGGTGTGTGTGTGTGTGTGTGTGTGTGTGTGTGTGTGCTGACCCTGTCTGTACTGGGAGCAGATGAGAGGCAGGTGTGTGTGTGTGTGTGTGTGTGTGCTGACCCTGTCTGTACTGGGAGCAGATGAGAGGCAGGTGTGTGTGTGTGTGTGCTGACCCTGTCTGTACTGGGAGCAGATGAGAGGCAGGTGTGTGTGTGTGTGTGTGTGTGTGCTGACCCTGTCTGTACTGGGAGCAGATGAGAGGCAGGTGTGTGTGTGTGTGTGTGCTGACCCTGTCTGTACTGGGAACAGATGAGAGGCAGGTCAGTGTGGTGACTGATCTCCTGGAACAGTCGCAGCGACTCCTTCAGCGTACGCTCCTTCTCCGCCTTGTTCTGGATCTGCCTGGCGCTCTGGAGCAGTTCATTGGCCTGGGAGGGGAAAGGGGGAGGGGCTCACTGAAGTCTAGTAAAACAGTACCGGTCTCCGCCACTCAGCCTGGGGGGGAGGGGCCTCACCTTGGAGCAGACGCTGTCATCGACGGTGTACAGAAGCGGGCAGGTTTCCCGCAAGTGGCGGCTGATGGCATCCACGGAGGCGCTGTCTTTGATGTAGACGTTTATCAGAGCGGTGATGAGCGCACCGGTCAGCTCGGCACCACGGACCACCACGTCCTTAAAGCTGATGGCCTTCAGCTGTTCTTGGAAGTCCTGCAGAACATGGGTGTGTGTGTTTGTGTGTGAAAGAAAAAGTGACAGAGACAGAGGTACGTATGGGAAGATGTTGAGAACTGGAGGAGGTGGTGGGAAGGGTCCGTTTGTGTACAGGCGGCGTAAAAGGCGTGTGCTGGTTGCGGACCTTGGGCAGCTCGGAGGTGATGAGAGTGAACTGGTGGTCACACAGGAGCTTCCAAAGAGCCAGAGTCTGATGGGAGCGATGAACCAGCTGCTGGATGCCCTGCAGGGACGCTTTCTCATAGGCCTGGGCCTCAGCTGGGGACAGCAGTAACAGGGGCATGGGTATACCAGACAGCAGTAACAGGGGCATGGGTACACCAGACAGCAGTAACAGGGGCATGGGTATACCAGACAGCAGTAACAGGGGCATGGGTACACCAGACAGCAGTAACAGGGGCATGGGTATACCAGACAGCAGTAACAGGGGCATGGGTATACCAGACTGCAGTAACAGGGGCATGGGTACACCAGACAGCAGTAACAGGGGCATGGGTACACCAGACAGCAGTAACAGGGGCATGGGTACACCAGACAGCAGTAACAGGGGCATGGGTACACCAGACAGCAGTAACAGGGGCATGGGTACACCAGACAGCAGTAACAGGGGCATGGGTACACCAGACAGCAGTAACAGGGGCATGGGTACACCAGACAGCAGTAACAGGAGCATGGGTATACCAGACAGCAGTAACAGGGGCATGGGTATACCAGACAGTTCACACTCCGCCTTCACACACGCGCACGCAAACCTACTGTGGTATTTCCGCTGGAGCTCCTGAGAGCTGGCACCGTCCGGGCGCATGAATCCCAGAAGCCTCTGCTGCAGGTTGGCGGGAGAGGGGGAGTTGAAGCTGTGGGAGAGGAAGGCTGTGAGCGACGTGGCAACCCCGCCTTGGGACAGGTCTCGTGGGTGGTGAGGCGGGGCCCTACCTGGCCACGCCCAGAGAGGTGGGGCTGAACTGGGAGTTCTTATCCAGGAACTCCTTCAGGCCTTGCAGCTCCAACAGCACGTCCTCCAGGACTGGCGAACTCGCCGTGCTCTCTAACTGAGACGCAGTACAAAGAGTACACAATCACGAGAAGAAATATAAACAACCACCTGGCCAATAAGATCAATTTAGAAAACTTTTACACACTCGTGGTACGCAATAAAAGTGCTCACAAAAAACTCACAATAGTTACAGTCTGGCTGCCTTTACTGATGATGTTCTCCACCGCCAAACTCCCGTCCCAGATGTTGCTATTAACATTTAAGAAACTCGCATCAGATCGTCAATATAGCGACGTGTGCAGCTCTAAAGCGTAATGCGGCCGTGAGAATGCGGCTCACCCAAGGATACGGGCGAAGTAGATGCTGATGCCGTTGTGTTTCCCGGAGAACAGCACCTCTGGCCCCGAGGACATGGCTGCCATGGAAACGCCGCCGGCGTGGCTCATGGGCGTGGCAGAGATGAATGGCGTGGACACGCTGGGGGGCATCATGCCTGGGACACGGAGGGGTGGGACACAGCACTGAACTCGGATCAGTCGGGAGACGGCACGGGCGAGACGGAGTAAACAAAGGACAGAAGAAAGAACGACAGGACGAATGTGGACGGAGAGGAAGACAAACTTGACACGAGATACAGCGGGGGAAGGGAGGGGGGGGGGGGGGTGGGGGCGTGGCAGAAAGGGCCCGGGAGCGTTAGGAAAATCTCAGGGCCATGACACACCCACAAACTAGTGAAGGGGGAGACGGGTACCTGGAGCTGGCGTAGCTAGGAAACTGGGCTGGGTAAAAGGACTACCAACAGGCATAAGGGACCCTACAATTACAACAGTAACATGCTACGTGTTAGCAACGGACTGACAAAAAACACGTATATGCAATCAGTTTGCGTTAGAACGTGAACGCAGACATGTTATAATCTTAGTGGGTGTACGCAGCCGCTCACCTGGAACTGGCGAACCAAGGAGGGGTCCCACGTTGCTCGGTGCGGATGGGAAACGCATCTGGGCTTCTCCCCCGTACCTGCACACGCCAAAGAAAATCCCCCCCCATCAACCCCAAAGCCCGGACTGGCACAGCCCTCTGCTCCAACTCTAACGTGAAGCGCGAAGCAGGCGAGAAGCAGCGTGAAATGCTGGACGGCTTCGGCGGAGCACAGACCTGAAGAAGGCTCGGGCGGCCCACACGGAGATCTCGCGGTCAGAGGCGGCACTGGAGCAGGCCAGGATGAGCGCTGTGGCACAAGCCTGCTCCTCCTGCAGGGTGGGAGCACACCTTTTACACGTGTGCGCACATGTCTGAATATATGCAAAGGAAAAGAAGCGCACACACAGAAACACGCGGTAGGCGCAAGGTGAACTACGCACCCTGTGGAGCTTGAAGAATCGTTCAGTTTCTTCACTCTCCCCACCACCACTGCTCACCAGCAGATGGCGCAGTTGGTCCACTGGTCTTAGTTTGTGGAAAATGTGACTTCCCTATGGAGCCAGCCAAAATAAAAACAAACAAAAAGATAAACTTTAAAAACTTCATACAGACATGCAAGAGTTATAAGAGGCATAAATCTAAGATGAGATCCCCCTACCTGTGCAGAGAGGAGAACAAATTTCTGAGGTGGGATGTTGTGCTGCTGAACCACTACTGGTGAATCCGTGAGGGGAACAAAGTCTTTGTTTAATGGCGTGACTATTCTGGGCACTTTGATCTCTTCTATGGCAGAGAGGGCCCAGGAGTGTCCATCTATATTTGAGGTCATCTGCAAAAGAGAAAAAGGGGGCAAGTCTGCACGCGCTCACACCTCCCAGGATTTTATGAAGATGTGATATGAAGAACCAAAATGGCTTGTGACCTGGGCCTCCATTAGTGGCTTCTTAAAGGGGAAGGAGTCGTGGTTAATACACCACAGGACGTCGCTGTCCTCCGTCTCTGACGCAGCCATCAACAAGACTCCTAAGTGCAGTTGAAAAGGCAGGATGGACCTCAAGGGCACACAGAATGTACGAGCTACTTTAAGAAAACACTCCTGGTGTACCGGACGGCCCACCTTTGCTGTAGAGAGCCTTGTGTACTTTGGCAGGTTTCTGCAGGGTGGAGGAGGCGGAGAAGCCCGGGGGAAGGCGAACGTGGACCAGGGCCAGGAGGCTGGGCCGGGCGGCGCTGTGCCTGGCGTTGGGTGGAGCGAAAGGGGTGGTGCTGAAGTACAGCCGTACACCTGCAGGGGGCGCGCACACACACGAGCAGAGGAGCGGTTATGAAGAGCAGCTGCCACAGGACTCCTCAGATACGTGATAACGATGTGAGCAGGACCCTCTGTGGCTTGAAATTTGTCCTGATTCCGTTCCAAGATCTCTCACCGGCGTGAGTGACGGCCAGCAGCTGGCAATCTGACGACTCGGAACGATCGATGACGGCGATCTGGACGATGGGCTTGAAGACGGAGCGATCGATGGTCCTGGAAGAGAAGCGCCGTGCGATAAGCTGCATCTCATCGCTCGACAACACTTCACACCTTATAAACGCTATAAAGCGACAAACAAATGTTTCATTAACACAGCGTGGCAGCACCTGGCAATGTTCCCCGCGGCTGACACGATGGCGTTCTGAGACATGCCCGCCACCCGGCCCATCCCCTGCCCGTCCGCACCGAGGTCATAAACCTGGCGAGAACGCATCGGGCAGTTAGCAGCATAATTAATGCACAAACGCAGAAGCCAAACAGTCGTGAGACCCGCTGACCTGTAGCACTCCCTTCTCCGATCGGGTGTACAGCGTGTTGCGCGAATTATCCACCGCGATCTGAACAACTGGATCTGCAAAACAGCACACGGTTGAAAAGACACAGCGATACGTCATTCAAAGACTACATTAACCACATGGGAGATGGTAGAAACCTTCAAACGTCCCATAAAGCCTTCATTGAAACCACAGATTAAGCGGTCATGTAAATAAAGCTCTCACCATCTTCAGAGAAGGAGAATTGGAGCAGTGACGGGACGAGGAAGGACAGGCTGCTCTTGGAGTGGTTGATCTTCCTGCAGCGCTGACTGAACCAGCCGGCCTCGGCCTGGTAGGCCATCTCGTACAGGCAGCCGTCCTTGCCGGCCAGGAAGATGCGGCCCAGGTCCGTGGAGGTGATGGCCAGCATGTAGGTGTTGTCGGTGGGGATGGAGTACAGCGGGTCGGGGAGGAGCTGCATGGCTCCGGACATGCTGTCATTTAACCCTGTAAACACGCCCAGGAGGAGTCATCAGAACTGACATGCCGTACAGACAAACGCAGAGAGAGAGAGAGAGAGGGAGAGAGAGAGAGAGGAATGGAGAGATAGCCTCACCAGTCTGAGACTTAGGGAAGCTGAGTCCCAGGATCACCACATCAACAGGTGTGGCCAGCACCAGCAAGTAGTGGATGTGAGGCTGGAAGATGCCTGTGGGACACAAAGGGTTAACGTCGTAGAAACAGGCCGCGTGTACACACACAGCAGGAGGGCTGCCAATTAGAAGACAGAGAAAAAAAACTCCATAAGGAATGATTGTAGATTAGAAGGTGCGTGAAGAGTGCATTTCAGCTACAGCTACTCACCCGCCTTTGGTTTGACTAGCCCAACAGAAAGGATGGTTTCACTGAGCCCATCGAAATAAGCCACATCACCCCTAAATAAGTGTAAAGAGCCAGAGATGGTAAGCGTTGGCCTGAGATTTGGTACGGCATTTTCTTACCTACTTCATATCAGTACTCACCCATCCTCATAATTCCACATGAATATGTCATTGTCGATTGTGAGCCATGCCCTGCTGATCTCAGGAAAAACTCCCATCATGCAATTGCACTGCATATCTGCAAAGTGCGTCAGTTAAGGTACAACTTCGCCGAATCACGTATTAAAGAAAGTAAGCTGAGGTGATACATGAGCGTGGCCATGGTGTGAAGACAGCACGGTCCCAGCTGGGTGGAGAGTTAATGTAGGCAGAAATGTAATGGATACGGCTGAACTGCTCCACTAGTTCTGGAGGTAGTGGCACCCTGCGCACAGCACTCAGCTCCGGCAGGTTGGGGACACTCACGAGGCCGGGCCCTTGCAGCGGGTAGTCCATGTCCGACACCCCGGACAGAGAGGCCGTATCTGGGGGGATGAAACAGCGCAGAAGCGTCAGGACACCGACACCGACAACCAGCGAGGGGGACGCGCGACACGGACGGTACGTACTATGAGAGGGCACGTTGAGTAATTCCGACAGGTCGGGGAAGCAGCGGTCCTCCTGCAGGTGTCGGTCGATCAGCCGCCCGGAACCTTCCAGAAGCTCCTGCAGAGCGGCCGCGGTACCGCTCGGGCCCACGCTCGACGGCATCGCTGAAGCGGTGGACCTCACCTGGGAAAGGGCAGTTTGGAGAACAACGCCGCGAAGTTTCAGTCGGTTTGGGTCAGAAGGGAGCGGAGCTGGTACCGTGGGGGTGGGGGGGGGTGTTAACGGGCTCGGCGGGACGCGCGTGCGGCGTTTACCGACGTTCGTAGTGTCTGTTAGCGCCCGCTAGCTTAGCGTACTTTCACCGCTAGGTTCGTTTAAACTTCCACGCACTAAGACATTTATGAACCCTTCGCAATATATTTGTATAAAGCCCTAATCGCGCAATTCAGAAGGAATTCGCTCATATTTCCCAGTAGTCATAGAGGCTTAACGATAAATGAACTTACGGTTTAAACAGAAACCTCTTCAGAATTCAACACTGTCCCGCCAAGCTCGTGTCCTGCCGAGTTCCTCCAAACGGGCCATTCGCGCTTCTACTTCCGGATCAAATATCGTAAAGCGCAATTGGTCGTCATAATAAAAGTTCGCACGCTGACGGGCGCGTGTACATGTTTGTTGACTGTGCAAATTTCTGTCAACAGGACAAACTTTCGCTTTATTTACTTTGGATTGCGAACGTGCGAGGGCATTGTACAATTCTGATGGTCGTGGTTAAAATGGTCACCAGCACCAGCCTAGATATTTCTTTCACAAATCACTAACCTACATCATAAACAATTAGCTACCGATTACTGATTAGTGTAGCCATCTATAAACACATTCCTGTATACAAAACTGGTCTAAAACATCTACCTGCGCCTAAACAATATTTTGTTTTTTTGACAAATATAATCAAAGCTTTAGTATTACTTGGTGTTAGGTGAGAAACCAGGTGAGAGCAGAGCAAGTAAATGATACATTACATTTATTGTAATTTTTTAAATTTATATAAGCTTTTTCCTCCAGTTTTGTGTTTTCATAATGAGCAAACAATTTTCAGCTCAGTAACTCAATATAGGTGAAGGAAACCTCTAGGCCCTATAGCTCTTATAAATTCCATTCTTGACCTTTTGACTATTTTACCCCTGAATATTGGAAATGGCATTTAGTCACAATTTTTGCACAACTGTCTCATTTTTACAGTGCAGTTCTGACCATAGTCCAGTGTTCCAAAGCCTTGGAGAGAACTTTTGGAGACTGATAAATGCATCTGTAATTGTTCAGCACCGGTGTTCTATTGTTTCTTGGTAGAGGCCCACTTACACCATGACGGCTGTGTTTATAGTGGACAGGCCCAGGTACTTACGTTCAATAAACGGAACAATTATGTTTCCCCACATTATATACTTGATCACGTCACACATCAATTAAATGATGGAAGCTAAAACCTCTGTATTAGTTACTGCAACCCATTAAAGATCTAAACCTCAAAGTGCAGTAAAATACAATACTGGCACATCTATCCAACCAAGCTACTATTAGTCAGTCCATGATAATAAAAGCTAACAGTGCAGCTTACTGGTGGCAGACGCAATGGTCATTAAAAACACAGTTTTCAGGAATCTGGACAACTCTGCAGTTCAAAGGTTACTGCACAGGAGGGCTTGAGTTTGCATCACAGGATCTTCTGTCATGATGGCCTCTGCAAGTAAAACTACACTATATGCTTGTATAAAAAAATAAAATAAAATATCAAAACATAAAACCAAGAGTTTCAAACAAGGCATTGCTATCAGCATCCAAGATCAGTTTGATTTCTTCCAAACAAACTGCTACAAAAAATAAAACAAACCAAAACAACTTATAATAAATTCAAATGCAAACAAGACAAGTAACAAAGAGAAGTAAAAAAATTTATTGCAGTATTTGTTCCGCCAGAAGTGCTGGGGATCCCTTTTTTCTCTCTAGGGTGACCTAATACATCAAAATCTACATTTACAAAAAAAAATCTCCCCCTGCAGGTAGGCCACAGATACTGCATGCTCTGCTTTTAACAGAATAAATTATGTCCAGGAGACTCCATTGTACAGCATGAGTAAACAAAAAAAAAAAGAAGGAGTAAAACATAAAGCAGAGGAAATATTTAAAAGTTTTTTTCCCTGGACACTAAGCTAAGCTAAAGAAATCCATCCGGTGCTAGGTTTAACTCCAAGAACACTTTATTAAGAACATCAACAGACTAATTTCCAACATTCACTTTTAAGTTTATTTTTTAAACAGATTTTTTTTGTCAGAGATATAAACATTTTTGTTTTTGTTTGTTTTTTTTGTTAAACTATGATACAGTGGGAGTAAAAACCACACAACCGAGATGCTGCACAACAGCGAAGGAACTCCCACGCAATGTTTTCCAAACATTTCCTTCTGTAAGCGTCGGTCCTGTTTAATTTAAAATGTGTCCAGTATTCCTTCCTGCAGGTCCTCTCGAGTTTTAAAACCTCCCCCCCCCCCCCCCTCACCCTCACCCTTCACCACAGCGAATCTCAAGGTCCTTTGTGAGTCTGTAGTATTCTTGCCGTACTGCCTTGGGTTTTAGAAAACGTCGGATCCCAATAAAGTTTGGCTGCTGAGAGTTCCCGTAGGAGCGACTGCGGTCTGATTAGCTGGAAGTCCCCTCCTTGGCTGCGTACAGTGAACGTAAAGTCTGCACCATTTTGTTAGTCAGCTTGTGCGCACTCGTCAAGGCGATTTTCTTGTAAATGATGTCCGACTCCTTGATAGTGTCCACCCAAGGCACCAGTTTGCGTCCGTCCCGTTTCTTGGCCTCGGCCCAGGTGCCGGAGTAAGAGCCGGCCATCCAGTGCACGCTGTAGCCGCTGCTCGTCTTCTGGATGACGCGGGCGATCTGCGGTCGGTCCTTGTACTTGGGGCAGCAGATGGCGATGACGTCCATGGCCTCCACCGTCTCGCTCATGTGGCCCGATGCGTCCACAGAGTCACCGCCTTTCCTGGATCTCCGCGATGACTAGGGACAGTCGAAGAGAAAAAAGAAAAGTTGTTACTGGAAGACAAATGAGGGTTTAACGGGTTACGATGGCTTTTGAATTCAAGAAGGCAACAACCGAATTACAGAATTGAAAGCAAGAATCAAAGGAACAAAAGAAGAAATGAATTTTCTATGAACGACAAAGCACGTCAGAGTCATCTCCAGAGAGCATTAGAATGGGCTTACGCCAGGCATTTTCTCATCTCCATCACTCTCTTCATCGTACGAGTCGGCAGCGTTGTTCTTCGGACTGGGGCCTCCCAACAAAGCGTTGATGGCTTTATTTCTGGCGTGGCAACTTGCCGACGCCTCACCTTCCTCATCCTCCTCATCAGGGTCCAAGTGCTCCATCAGCACCTTGAACTGCACAGCAAAACAAACGTCAGCATGTGTACAGCAGGCATTTGATTTATGAATGGAAGGTCAAAAGGTCAACAATAGGGGTTAAGTGGATCTCCAAATCCTAAAATATAACAGAAACCGACTGAGCAGCCAGGCCCTATCTGTGGAATCCGAACATGAGCTACTCACGTCCAGGTACTGTCTGACGATCCTCCTCTTGATGTCGAAGGTGAGTTCGGAACTAGACAAGCTGTTGTTCAGGAAGTCGAGTGTCTGCCGAGGGCTGAAATGCACGTTTGTTTTCCTGTTCACCGCCTTGTCGTACACTTTTGCGGACTCCGTGGGAGAGTACTTCTGGATTTTACTGTTGAGAACAACACAGGTTGAATTCTACATTACCCTTCATTCCCCGGTATGCAAGGACACTTTGAGACGTCTGCGTCGAGTGTGGGAAGCGTTGAGGTGGGTACCTGTCAGAGAAGCCGTAGAGGTTCTTCAGGTGCTGCTTGAGCACCAGAAGGAGCAGGATGCCCTGAGAGGCGTTGGCGAAGTCCAACAAGGGCATGGGGTTGTCCGGCAGGCGGTCCATGACCTTGTCCACGTCCTCCGCTTCCAAGTCGGAGTCGGAGTCGGAGTCCATAGCCGGCCGCTTGGACTTCTTGGGCCTGTGGACGACCTCTTCATCGCTGCTGCTCTCGCTGCTGCTCAACGGCCTTCCTCCCTCCTCGTCTTCGTCCTCCGAACAGTACTTCTTCTCCCGCTCCTTCTTCTTCTTCTCCCGCTGCCTGGGCTCCTTCAGCAACGACTGTGCGGGCAAGATGGGATGTTTTTAAGGAAAGGCAGACAAAAGCAAACAAAACCAGAGTAAAGAGTCGAGGGGGAACAGAAAGAGAAGAAAAAGAAAATGCAGCGGGAACTGCCGGGTCACCTCTTTGAAGGACTGGAGCAGGTTGCTACCGGAGACGGAGAGCGTGATGTCGATGTGGTGCATGATGAAGAGAGGCTCCTCCTGCGTCTGGAAGGGGAAGCACGCCAGGTTGTCGGCGATGAACAGCAGCATGTTCACCTCAGTCTTCTGCAAGAGAACGAAGGCCCCGTTCAGGAGATGCGACTGCAGAGTGGGACCGGGGGAACCCCCCCGCCCCCGCCCCGCTCCCATAGTGATGTGTGTATGCGTGTGTGTGTGTGTGTGTGTGGGCGGTGACTCACCGCGCTGTCGTCGAAGAGGTTGAGCAGGGAGATGAGGAAGGCCCTCCGGTGCTGTCTGTTGCCCCGCACCATGGTGAAGAGGTGGGAGCACAGGGCCGTGTGCGACTCGTCCTGCCGGAAGCCCCTGATGATGGTGTCCCGAGAGCCCACGATGGCCTGCTGCACCTGGTAGGACATCTTCATCCCCGCCACAGCCTTCATCTGGTTACAGCATAGGAGAGAAGGCCAGAAGATCAGCTCTTGTTGGGCAGCCGTGTGAAATAAGCTACAGGACGGAGGCTGGCGCGCAGGTGTGGTGCACCAGTGTCACTCACGTGAATGAAGCCTGTGTACTTCTTATCGATCTCCACCAGCTGCTGGTCCGCTTTATTCCTCATCGTGGGCTCCGGGTCGGTTCCCATGGCGATCAGGTAGGGCACGCACTGCAAGTACAAAACCACAAACGGGAGAGCGCTTACGACCGTGGGTCAAAATGGGTCCGGCGAAACGAACAATTCGTTGGGCGGCGAGGGCAGTGCCCGGGGGGGTTCCTCCTGTGTTCCTGTACCTGCACGGGGTGGATGAGGCCCTGGTTGAGCGTGAGGGCGATGACGTTGAGAGCGAAGTGTCGCACGCTGGACTGCGTGTGGAAGAAAGCCTCCAGCACCTGCTTCAGGTACAGCTGCATGATGGAGCTGCTCATGCCCGAGGAGACGTCGCCCATCTCCTTCAGGTCCTCCTGCTTGGAGAGCTTCTTCCCTGCGGGGAGCACGGCGGGAGTTTAGGACGAGATGACCCAGCACCCCTTTTCTGTTCCCACTCTGGATTCATTACAGACACACTAGTGGCTCCATGACAACAGCTACCTGCCTGGGAGGGTGAGGGCCAATGCGTTTCTTCAAAACACATTTACCACGTCTTTCAGAGCAGGCACTGGGATGCACCTCAAGATGGCCCAACGCACTTTGAAGGGAGCCCTAACCGCCCAATCCTGTAACCTTGGCCCACCGCGCACTCGCAATTTGCTAGAATTATACTGAATGCTGTAAAGGCAGGAACCAGGCCGCCTTCCCCCACCTAGAGAGGCCTAACTCCTTTCTCATGCCCTCCTGAACGCAGATGACTATGGAGCCATTTTTACACAACAGGTACTCACACTCTCGGTCAGCCTCCTGCATCCGCGAGTCCTCCTCCTGCAGGTACGTCTGCAGGTTTTTCAGCACCTGGATCTTCAGGTTCACCGACTTCTTCCTGTCGGAGAGGAGTCCGTTGTAGAGGGTCTTCACTTCGGGGACGAACATCAGACCCGGGTGCTGGATGAACAGGAACCCTGGAGAACACGAGACGCACCGATTTAGCTCCGAACGCTGAAAGCAAACAAAGGAGCATGGCTGCACGTCATCAGCTTCCAGAGCTTACCCAGCCCGATAATGGCCTTGGTCTGCACCTCCTCGTCATCGTTTCTGGTGAAGTAGAGAAGCAGCTCCAGCACCTTGTCCTTTATGACCACCTGACGTGCGACAGATCAACTCAACTCAACCGGAAACCGTGGAGCAACTCGATAAAAAAAACAACAACGTCGTCGTCCCCCAGAGAAGTGTCCAGTCACGCACCTTGTTATTGCCTTTGAACTCTTCGCGGTCGAAGTCGAAGTGTCTGCACAGGGCTCCCACGGTGAACAGGGAGCGGAGCAGCGCCGGCTTGTTGGACACCAGTACCGTGCTGTTGGGGTCCTCCTGATGCTGGGTCTTCAGCTTGTTCAGAGCGCCTGTGGGGCAGCGGTTCAGAAGGTCACGCGCCGCTACGGGGAGACGGGCAGGCTGACGAAGGGGCATCCTAACTGTAACTTACCGTAGTATCTGTTGAAGCAGGACCAGACGAACTTGTAGTTGTGCGTGACCTTGTTCACAACTGCGCCGAGACAGCTCACACAGTGCTGCACCACCTGGAGAAAGTAGAAGGTGGCACGTTCAGGGTCGTGCGTGTTCTCGGCAACAGGTGCGAGTCTCCGCAGTAGCTACCCTACTGACCGTCATGCCGTATTTGATGATGAGCTTCATCAGGTCTTCCTCGATGGTGGTGAGGAAGGTCTCGCTGGGGTGGTCCATTAGAGGGACAACCAGCTCCAGGATTTTAGCCACATTACAGATTACCATGAAATCGTTCTGGTTCTGTTATTACAGAAGAAACCAGGAGATGAGTTTCCACATGAGAAAAGGTGTAGTTTCAGGTGCAGTTTCACTAATCGGCCACTAGATGGACACACAGCATCAATGATAAAGTTCAGAGGAGTTTAGCGCTCACGTTGCACTTGGTAGTCAGGTAGGGCTGCATGGTCATGGCATGTTTCACCATCAGCTGCGCCCGGATCTTGCTGAACAGGTACAGAGTGGTGATACAAGACACCAAGCGATTGGAGTTCACCCCCTTATTCTCACAGTCTGCAGAAGACGACATCCAAACACACAGTTTAGAACCCATTGGAAAGTGACTTTTCTTGTAAAACAATTAGCGACGCTTGCTGTGGCACTGATGATAAATGTGTGTGTACTGTACCAGCGAGGGACTCTTCGTATTTGAGAATGTGCTCCACTAGATTGTCAACTAGCTGAGCACAGGCCTTCCTCGCTGGCTTGTAGGAGGAGTCTTCCTCAGTCTTCAACAGCTGCATGAACAGTAACAGACCACAGTGAGACACTGTGGCACACACCCACCTACACCCCTAGACGCACACACACCATGCACACGCACTCCCCTAGACTCCTGCACGCACTCGCGCCCCTAACCAGCAACACAAACTGCTACTAGCGTGCATCTCTACATCCTCCATCAACTCCAACATCACAGTGCACTCACATTCTGAAGCAGCTGTTCGAACCAGTCATAACCGGAATCCTTGCACGCAGACACCTGTCAAGAAAAATCACAATCAGTCACGCATGAACGGCGACGACGTCAATAAAACACCGGCAGGCATCAACCGCGGTGGCGTTAAAACGTGGGCGCTCTACAATCACAGCTCACCACATCGGTGATATTCAGGATCTTCCTGGTCATGGCTTCTTTATCGTGGCTGGGGGTGGGAGTGAACCAGAGCTTCTGGAATGTTTCGTTTACCAGTTTCTATAGGACACAGCAGGTTTGGCAACAGGTACAGTGATTAAACATCTCGCCGATGTTCATCAGGGTACCTTTCAGACAGGAACGCTAATGAAATGCATCAACGATATGACAAAAAAAAAAACAAAAAAGATGGGCCAGGTCTCTGACATGCAGGTATTATAGAAAGGATCAGCAAAGCAAACTGCAGTGTACTGAAGCACAGGACGATTGATGTGATGTTCACCTTAATGCCTTCTTCATCATTAACTCTTCGGATCATCTTCACACACATCTCCGTGATTTTGTTGAACGTGGGCTGCTCCAGACAGATGTCCCGCAAGATCTTTATCACCCTCTTCCTCACGCTGATGCCCGTGTCCTGCATAAACGCACCAGTCACATGAACACTCAGCATGTCCGGAGGCTGAATTTAAGACGTTTCCACATGCTATACTTCCCAACAGCCTGTAGGTGGCAGCAACGTGCCATGGATAATTTTCACCTAATTTGAACTTTCAAACTCAGTATGAACTTTAATCTGAAAAGGGACCGTGTCATCGGCACAGCTCTAACTCGCACGGTCCGGACTCCTGCGTCAGCTCTTTGACGCGAATGCACGTTTGAAGTAGGCTACACCCAGTCCTCGTGCACCTCACGTTTACCAACAAGCCCAGCCATGAGTGAGCAACTCTGGACTTTCAGACTAACTCATAATTCTCACTTCAGACGGACCAAATGGACCAAATCAAAATTACGTGGCCGCATAACACACCGGTCATCGTCAGCCAATCAGGGAGGGGCGCATTTTGCCGGGATTCCCTGACTCCCTGTTGTGGAGTGCAGGTGGAGGACAGTAAGGGTACATGTGTGAACAGGTGTGGTCACGTACCAGTATCCTTTCAATCAGCATATCGTAGTACTGCTCCGTCAGCTGAGGCCGACTCAGGACAAACCGGCCCAGGAGCTCCACGGCAGCTTCGCGTACGCTGGTGGAGTTGTCCATCAGTCGGCCGTGGACCCCGCGCTGCATGTCCGACTGCACGCACACACACACACCACACACAGAGTACGTCACAACTCACAAATGCAGCACCGATACCACAAGCGGGTCCCCAGGCAGCGCCTCGCGTTACACAAAATGAAGACGGAGCGGAAACCCAAGAGCGGCTTTCGCCATCGAGACACCATCTCTCCCGCTCCGGTTTGCGGCCGGGCCCCCGTGCGAACACGCTCACCCGGGCCAGGATGCTGGGGTCCACCGCCACCACCTCCGACAGGCATTTCATCGCTTTCGTTCTCACGGCAATGGCGCTCTCGCCAAGCACCCTCAGGATCTGAGGACAGTGCACAGCGGGGGGGCGGTCGTCAGCAACATTGAGGAATCACGCGACTCAACACACACACACACACACACACACACACACACACACACACACACACATCTCCAAGACTTCGTAATGTGTGCCAGCTTTGAATAGTTATTTTTGGAGCCTTTATATAAATATTTTGCTTCACAAATGCCTCTCTTAGGGATCCACAATACATTGTTCATTAAATATTATCACTAATATTGTGATTAGAATATTGTATAATCCCCAAAATTATTATGCATTGACCATCCTGACCATCTTTAACAGTTCAGTGGCACCAATTAAATGATCTAACAAACATAAATGGACTTGGTCACAACACGCAGGTTTGACCACATTTCATCGCCAGTGTTCAGTGATCATGATCACAACTTGTAGCCATATAATCGCATTACAGTATTGCTGTCAGGGACTCCTCTTCTACTTTAGTGCAGAGCACGCTTCCTTTACGGGCTGCCCTGTCGCTGCCAGTCTTGTTAAGGCTGGCTTTATAGATCAGAACATACAGGAGACGCGCTTACCTGCGTTAAATAAATATCAAAGCTCTGTGCAAAGGGCCTCATAGAGGCCAAATATCGCACAATCAAACAGCCGTCTTCATAGTCCACGGTGTCCGAGTTCATTCTGTAGAAGAGCACAGGTTCATCAGGACACGGACGGACGGCGGAGAGACCAGCAGACTACCGGAACACGGCCCGGCGGTATGGGGTGAGGGGTTTGGGACGTGAGGGGAAACCCACGCCACGGGGCTTACTTCAGCGTGCTGAACTGCGAGGGCGTCGCCTTGACGACGGAGCGCAGGAAACGTTTGCGTGCCTCCGCCCGTTGCATGATCTCGCCCGTGGCCTCTACATCCTTGGCGTGGTGCGGGCCCTCGGACGAGTCCTCGTCCTTCTGGTTCTGCGACTTCATGGCCTTCTCCGTCTCCGTGGTCGAGTCCCTGAACCACTGGGCGATGTAGAACTTCCTCGCGAACTGCCGGGTGCACAAGAGTTACTTACTCTTAGAAAATTATGCAAAAGGAACACATTTAACTAGCGGGATCCGAGCGGAGAACAGGGGCATGTCTGCAGCGCTGCTCAAACGCGGCCCTCACCAGGAGAGAGGGGTCGGTCTCCACATTTTCATCAAGGTAGTCCAACAGGGCCTTCTGCAGCTGCTGGGTTTCATCGTTGCCGGTCGCCTGAGGAGCAGACGCAAGACCATGAACGGACGTCGTGGCCGGAGGTGCGCGTCCTCGCGGGGGAGGAGCGGGGAACGGGGGGTGGGTGGTGGAGCGTTTACCTCACGGAGGATGCGGTTGATGGAGCTCTGGTCCATCTTGCTGGTGACGGCGTCCTTCCTCAGGCGGGCGGCCACCGTGCCGAGGTAGTCCAAGGAGGCCACTCTCAGCGCCATCTCGGTCTGTTTGTTGCTGAACTGGTGCACCTGGGGCCCAGGAGGGAGAGCAGGGTTCTCTCTGAGTCCAGGAACACGCGGCGGCCGAGAGGGCTCACGCAGGAGTGCGCGCACTTACCAACAAACGTCCCAGGAGGCTGAGGAGAAGCTCAGCGGCGGGCCACTCCGGCTTGTTGACCGTGGAGAGGAGGTCCTGCACGAAGTTCTCGAACAGCGGCCGGTAGTCCTCCTCGCCCTGTTTACTGCCGCACCTGGGAAAAACAAACAAATAAATACAGGATGCAGGGTGGAGCATGCAAAAAAGGACGAAAAAGGCCAAACCGCGGGACATCCTCGGAAATCGAGGTCGTACTTTTTGAGGAAAACGGAGAGGAAGTTCTGTGCCGTCCTCATCGCAGTTTCGTAAGAGTTTGTGATGAGGACGTCGTGGTCCACCTGGAAACAACATACCCGCAATCATCACGGCCGCTCCTCTCGTTTACGTAATGAGACGCGAGACGTGCGCGCGACTCCAAGTGCACGCCCTTACTTTCTTGTCGTACTCGTCGTCCGTGTTGTCCTTGTCGGTGGGGAGGTGCACCACACACTGGATGAGCTGTAGCACCAGAGCCGTGACCATCTGGATGTACATGGGCTCTCCGTCTACATCGCTGCTGTTCAACCTGGTGGACAGGACGAGCCCGGAGGGTTATGGAGGGACACGGCTGTAAGCAGACGTACGGCTACCCAAGGCAGGTCAATGACAGGAGGTTGGCTGAGCTACCTGAAGTTCCTCAAGCTCCTCTTGCTGGTGGGCAGTCTGGCGAGGGAGGTGAAGATCTCCTCCAGAATGAGCTGCCTGTGCTTCTCGTACCTGGAGAAGACCTGAAGAAGAATGTGGTAAACTTAAACACAAACAAACAAGGACATGGGCTCAAGGTAGGTAAGTGTGTGTGTGTGTGTGTGTGTGTGTGTGTGTAAACCTACTGCAGTAACCAGCTTTATGGCACAGAGCTGCAGCTCACTGACATTCTCCACGAAGAACGGTGTGATTCCCATGGAAGAAACCTGCAGAGGCAGAGGCGCTGATTAGCACGGCGTGGCCCCATTAGCGAGAAACAACTCTCACTCACTCTCAAGCGGCAGTGCCGAGGCCCGGCAGAAAGGCAGGTCCCACCTGCAGGATCGTAGTGTCGGTAAGGAGCTGGATCTCCAGCAGCTCAGAGATGTTGCTGACGATGTCGCAGACTTTGTTGTAGAGCATGACGATCACCCTCTGCTTGTGCGTGGAGCACTTGGCTCTCTTGGCTTTGGAGCTTAGCATTACGCCTCCTGGAGACAGAGGGGGGCAAATCAGGCCAGGGCAGAGGAAGAGAAACGACGCCAACAGGTGCTCAGAAGAGCTTAGACCATACAAGCACAGACAGAAACCACCGAAAACACCATTCTGAGAGATAAGCAATGCGGTCGAGGGGGAGAGAGAGAAGGATCCGTTTTGGGGAAGATCACAGACCTCCGTGAGGGTCCACCCTGTAGACAGGGTCGTACTGGGGGTAGAGCGTGTTCAGCAGGTGGAACTTTGTGTACTGCAGCACCCTCTCGATCACATCTTCGATGTAGACCGCCTTGGGCATACGCGGCGAGGTCATTACGTGCAGGGCTGTCAGACAGGAGTCGGCCGATTTGGTCACACGCTCCATGATGAGGTCACGCCACAAGCGCTCTTCGTCCTCTGCATCATTGTCCTGGGTGAGTGAGAGAGAGAGAGAGAGAGAGAGAGAGAGAGAGAGAGAGAAGAGAGAGTGAGAGTGAGAGAGAGTGAGAGAGAGAGAGAACTCAGTCTCATCATTGCAGAGGTCTCTGACTTCTGCAGTCTGTGCTCAGGATAAGAGACCGGCTTCTGCCACACATCTGTTACTCACATGGTTTATGAGCGTTGACAGTTTGGATCCATCCTGAATATTTTTCTCCAAAATGTTCAGCACTTTCACCAGCTTGTCGGATGGCATCTGTAGAGAAAAGAATTCACACTTAATACCGTGACGTGGCCCTGCTTTCACAGACCAGCTGTTTCGGTGGTGCCCCCAAACCTCCGACCGAACCCCACGAAGTGCTGGTCTTACGGTGAGCAACATTAGTAACATACCCTGTACGTGATGCCCATGGCTTTGATTTTGGCTGATTCGCTGCCAAGCTCAGTCAGCTGGTGCTTCCCTAAGAGAAGCTCCTGAGGGATCTCGTCATCGTCCGCAGCTAAGGAAGGAAGGCGAGAGTTTATTTCGGGGTTTTACGGACATCTCCGTGTCTCGTGCAGCCTCGATCTCACAACACAACACCAAACACGTCAGCATTCGCACAATACGGAATTAAACAGCTACTAAAAGCCACTCACCTAATGATGTGAAGTCCACGTCCTCCAAGTTTTCCAAGATGTTGTCCACACTTGCTGAGAACCTCTTAAACGTGGACGAGTCCATCATTTCTGCCGGGGTAGGGCAGAAGTTTAGAGACAGTAGCAAAGCAGGAATTGCCACGAACACTGCAGCAGGACCTTTCTCCAACTCACCTTCTGGGGTCAGCTTCGGCTCGTAAACCTTCCGCTTCTTCTGCTTCTCTTTCATCTTCATCTTTCGGGCAACTGAAGAGAGAAGACCCACGACATGTTAAATTACCACCCATAATTCGGCCATCGAGAAACCTTTGTAAAAGCGCTTGGGTCTGGTCACGCCGTGCGCCCCGCTCACCTTCGCTCATGCTGGGCGGGGGAGAATCTTCCCCGGAGTCGTCCGGGCTCTGCTCTCGGTACCGGCTGCCGGAGCCCCTGCGGCCCTCGTGGTGTCCACCGCTCCGCCTGCGCTCTCCAGAACCCCTGCGCTCCTTCTCCTCGTACTCCCACGCCCGGTCCCGCTCCTTCTTCGACCGCTTCGGGGCCGCTGGTGGGCGGGAAAGGAGACATTTCAAGACTTCTAATCAAGGCCGAGACTCTCTGGGACGCGTCGTTCCGCTCAGACAATACCCTTTTTTCCTCTCACCATCTCACATCAAAAGCTCTGAAATATTTAACATCGATGATATGGAGCTCAATTAAGTTTTGGGGACTGTGGTGTTAAGATGTGACGTACGTGGCCAAAGTTACTGCGATGAAAGACGTGGAGGGTTTCACTCACATTCCACAGAGTCGCTGTCGTCGTCCGAGCTGACCTCTGCGTACTTGGGCTTCTCATTGGCCGTGCTGCGTTTTCGTTTGTTCATCTTGACCCTCTCACACAAAGGCATGGTGGACTCGATTTCTGCAAGCAGATGAGGAGGAAGCTCCTTCAACGCCGACTCATCAATGCCCCCTTGAATAAAGGACATTACAATTTTGAAGTCTATAATGTTTACAAAAAGTTCAGTCATCAGCATCACATTTTTATTCATGCCATTTTCAAAGGTCTATTATTTACATTTTGAAACCGCATCAAGGGAACATGTCAGGTGATCTTACCTTTAGAAGATTTCCCGTACGACGGTCTGTTTTTGCTGGACTTGGATGTGCGGGCGCCCCTGTCCTTGATGATCTTCTGCACCTCGTCGTAAGTAAGCTTCTGCAACACCACCACAGGCTTGGCACGTTTACTGATGTCCTCCACCAGGCCCAGTCTCTCCAGCTTCACCCGCGGCTGGACCCAATTGTCACCGGGCCTGCGAGCGTCCATGGCCGGGGCCGCCACGTTCCCATCCTTGTCACGCTTCAGCTTGGGAATGACAAAGTTCTTCAGCGAGCCAGATTTGCCACCCAGCAGGTAGTCAGGAAACTCCCCAGGTCTGTTGTCAGAGGTGGGTGGTTTGGGTCCGTCAGGACGATTCCTGCTGCCGTCTGAGCTCCGCCTTTCATCTTTGCCGCTGGGGGGTTTGAGGTCGGGCCGGTCCGGGCGTGGACGGCTCGAGTCCGGCCCACCTCGGCTTTCCTGTTTTACACGTGGGCTTTCGGGCCGGGAACGCTGCTCAGGAGAGCGCTTGTCACGGTGCTCTCTGGATTCAGGCCGGTGTTTCCGCTCCTTCTCTCGCTCTTTCTCTCGGCCGTGACGCTCTCGCTCTTTGTCGTGCTCTGGCCTGGCCGAGGATTTCGGCGTGTCCGGCCTACGGATTTTGGAGCCGTTGGCGTCTCGTTCCCTGTCCCTCTCACGGTCTTTGTGTTTCTCCTCTCGGAGCCCTTCCCTCGACAGCTCCGAGCGCCCATCGGGCTTTCGTGCTGGTTCAGGACCCCGTCCCTCGGGCCGCACCTTGTCTGGTTTACCGTCGTGCCTGTGCTTTGACGGGTCTGACCGCTTGTCCGAGCCCTGCGACTTCCCTGATGATTCCCGCCGGGCTTCATGTTTGTGTTTTGGCATTTCGGGCCGGACATCCGTCGCCATCTTCTGTGGTGTGTCAGCCCGCTGCTTGATGACCTCGGGTCGACCGTCCACAGTCCTTTGCACCTCTCCGTCTGTTTTCGACTTGAGCCGCAAGACCCCGGCCAGTTCGGAACTATCTTCCGCCCAACGTTGGGCCTCCAGTGCAGGCGTGGGACAGGAGTCGAGTTGGCCCTCGGCCCTGCCCGCCTGCTGCAGGTCTATACTGACCATGAGTGCCGGTCGGTTGGCCCCATTGCTGGCAGCACTGGCCTCCTGAGGGGCCAGTTTGTTCCCAGCACTACCCCCACCACCAACGCCGAGACCTCCCGTGGCCCCCGCCGTCCCAGCTGCACCAGGCTCTTGAGGGTACGAGTCTTGCTTTCTCTTCTTCAGGGGTTTGTCTAAACAAGACAAAATGGACATAATAAGCATCACCGTGTAAGAGTGAACATGAAATCTGAAGACGAGTGGTTTCTATGTTGGTGCAACTTTATTGTCGGAACCCTATTGTTCCCAATCAAAAGTATCAAATTTTGAAAATGGAAATTACCAATTTGTTACCAGATATTACCAGTTTGTTACACTGACTGTTCGCTTCTTGTTGCTAATAATTTAAAAAACACAGTGCTTTAAAAAATTATGACAATCCATTCTAGCAACAAGTTGCTCTGCCAAAAGCTGTAAATTTGAATGTGCACAGCACATAAATGTATACATTTATATTTGAATTAGGCTTTGCAGCTTCCAAACCTTACCTAGTATCAATTTCCCCTGGAAAATTAAAAAGCATATGAGCAGTTCAGCAAAAAAGAAATAAAATCCACCGAAATCCTAGACCAGGGGTACTTCAAATAGAAATGATGACGGGCCACATTTTATTTTTTCAATCACTGACGGGGCCGGTTACGGGGGGGTGGGGGGGTCTAGCGAAGGCATTTGGGCGTCTGCTACCTGTTTGTTGTTGCCGTAAAGGCAATCCCCGGCATCGTCTTGAGATCGCGGTGTGCGATTTCAAAATAAGAGCAGATAGCACGATTGAAAAAAAAGATTCCTAAAAAAAACCCACTTTTCAAAACAGCTCGCGGGCCAGAAATAGATCCGGCCCGCGGGCCACTATTTGAGTATGGGGGCCCTAGACGTACCTTTATCCTGAACTTCTTTGGAGCAGCGTTCGCGCTCAATGGCTGACTCCCGCTCTATCCTCTCGATCTCAGCCAGAGCGTCCATCTCGGCCTCGTCGTACGGTGTTCCGCTGATCCCACCGGGTGGCTTACTCGTGACGGCTGCCGCATTCTGCAGGACCGGGACCTGCTGGTAGCCGGACTGCTCCCCAAGGAGGCACTGGCCGGGGCCCAGACGCTCCTGCGGGTTGCGGGGGTAGGGCAGTTCATTCTCAGCGTCTGACCCGTGCTCCGTGCCGGGAACACCGAGCTCGGTGGACTGGTCCGTTTCGGACGACTTGACGCGCGACAGCTTCAGCGTGAGCTTGGTGGAGTCTTTGGAAGGGGAGCTGACGATGTCGTACATGGCTCCCTTGTCCCCTTCCTCTTTTATTAGTTTCTTCTGCTTCTTTTTCCGGTCTGGCGAGTCCATGAGAATGTCAGGAGCAGCCTCCCGGGGTGAGGTATACGGAGGCGGAGACTGGAGAATGAGAGGGGGCCGCGACCCTACTGAAAAATAAAAGCGATGCAAACCTGTTGACTGCTGAACCCAGGAGCACCGGCGGTGGAGGAATGGCGCCCACGCAGCACATTGAACAGCTAACATGAACATCGGTTACAGCTCGGTTTAGGGTACTACCATGACAAAGGCCAGTGAGGCTATTGCTGAATGGTTAACATCTTACCTTTCGGTGTCCCTTCAATCCCTGCTGGAGAGCATACCGATTGGGGTGACCGGAGAGGGAAGGAGGCGTTTCTCATGGAAGGGTCACTTTCCTGAAAAATTTAGGTTATAGTGGGTTATACTCCAATCAGATCTACCTTCAGCAATCCTGCCTTTGCATTTCAGATACTGAAAACAAGTTATGATGCCCGCAAAACACCTGCTCACCTCACTCCCCAGCCTGTGGACGATGTTCATGTATTCTTCGTTGGAACAATGCCGCGCGTTGTGGTTGGCCGAATTACTCGACATCTGGCCCGACACCTTACTGTCGTGGAGGTTCCTCATGCTGCCAGGCACCATGGGACTAGCCACAGACACTGCAGCACACATCCCACCACCATTTAATGGATTCCCAATGTGTAACAGCACTTCTGACCCTCCCCAACACCCAACGTTTAACGTTCATCAGTTTTAGTGACTCTGATCTGATCGGTTATACCGGGCGAAAAAGGAACTTGCTTTTCCATGTGGAACAAGAACCAATCACGGTTGAGAACAGGGCTCAAGAATGCATGTACAACAAGATAAGGATGCTACTTTAGGAGCGTTATCGCATTATCGGAGTGATAAAACAGAACGCAAGTAAGCCCTCCAGTGCAGTGTGCTTTTGAAGGGCATGAATGCCCAAAATTACACCTCAATATGCAAGAAAAATAAACATCAAGTGCAAGCAGTGAACATGGTTTAGGTTCCAAACAAGATGTTTTCTTGCATGAGAAGCAGACACCACGTAATTTAGTGTGGAGTGTGTTCAGAATGAACGACCTGAAGAAAAGCATCCATTCTATGGAAGCTTTAAAACCTCAAAAACTCTAGCTTTAAGATCAGATACAACTCCATTCCGAGACTTTCTATGGAAGCACATTTGCCAGTCCCTGCAGGTCCACGAGTCTTTCCAACCATATGAGCCAACTGTAGGTTTGTATGATTGTAGGGTGTGGACTGACCTTGCTGGATTTGTTGGTGCTGAGGGTAGCTGGGTGGGTGGGAGTACTGCATGTAGCCTGCGGGGCTCGGCGGAGCGTAGGGGCTGGGCACGGGGCTGTTCTGCTGGGGCATGAAGCGGGTGCCCGAGCCCGTCTGAGGCTGGACAAAGCGGCTGTTGGCAATGGAGGTACAAGTTGTCAGCAACATTCATGCTCGATCGTATGCATGAAAACTGCTGGAGATGAAGACCTAGCGTACTACCTGGGAGGGCTGGGGGTAACAGTGGTTTGCTGGTAGTTTGTGGATGCTGGACTTCCGTGCATGGAATTCTGAGACATCTTGTATGGTGGCATCATTGGCTGTTGCATTATACCTTCAACACCAAGAAATGATGTAATCACTCAAGAACATGAACGAACTTTTTTGCTACCGTCGTATTATCCAGATCAATATCTATGACCGGGTCTGTACTCAAGAAAGTTCTGCCCTATTAGACAGACTCTGAATTTTAAGATGCAAAGCATTAATGTTTATTACTTATTCTGCAAAACACCATTGCATTTTTTTTATGTCGACAGACAAGTTTAGGGGGTTTTAGGACAAGGACATGAAATATGTCGGAATGTACATCAAAGTACAATTCACACATTGCTTATTGATTCATTGTTGAAAACAAAGGAACACATGGAGCACAGTGCTTGGGGCCTTCTCAACAGAGGCATCTCTCTGGATCGGACACCTCATTGGGTTTTTGCTCACGTAATTAAACCTGATTATCACTGACAGGAAGGAAAATACTAATAATTTTTTTCCAATGGATTCCCCCTTCTCACATGCAGCCATGGTCAACAACAATAATGCCGTACATATTCATCATGAGGTCCTGCTAGTCAATGCATTTGAAACCTGCCACTGCATACTGGACATCTGTAATAATCAAGCACACTGCTGTGTTGAATGAATCTCTGACTAGATCACAATCCGGCATATGTAGGACGACAGAACAGCACTTCAGCAAAGGATCTAATGTGCACCTTCCCACTTATATAGCTAGAAGATAACTATAGAAGACCGCTTCTTCGTTAATGCTAAAGAACCACAATTGCTCTAATAATCATAAAGAAAAACATTGGCATGAATTAGAAAACGCTGCCCACCAATACTGCTATGTCCTATACATACATACATACATACATAATATATATATATATATAAACCCTCCAGGGAGCCTGAAGGTCAGCCCCATATGCACCGGGGCCCCTCACACTGTGCTCCACTGGGTTCAGACTCAAGAGCAATGTCTCCATGTCTTCTCCTTACCGCCCTGAACCCCGTATCGGGTGGGCATACTTTTCTCCCTGAAGATGTTGGGGTTCCTGGACAGCACCGCCTGCAGCAGCACCGGCATGTCTCCCTCCGGGTCGTCACTGCCCAGGTGGTCCTTCAGCTCTCTGCAAAGGACAATTTAACCAATCGGAATCGATCCTGCCGCATAACATTAAGAACATTCCGCATACGTTTCAAATCTCTCTCCCTCTCAATATAATACGTGTACATATCTAAAGCAACCACTGAAGAATTTACGGACCCCCTCCTCCCCCAAACAACTGCAGGAAGCCTCAGAAGTCAGGACCACAGAGACTGCGGTGAGGAGAGCAGGTACCCACATGTGTTCGGTGGAGACCTGGCTGAGGCCGTGTGCCAGCTGGGACACCAGGGCGTCGTCCCGCCGACCCAGCAAGCAATTGACCTCCTCGGCGATCCTCCCATTGTACAGCAGGCTCTTGGTGGTGGTGGCGGGGAGCGGGGAGGGCAGGGGCAGCTGGTTCAACACTGCGGAAAAACAACCAGAGGCTCAACTCGTGCAGTCAGTCGGCGCGCCAGTCCTCTCCGCCCTGGGCCCAATGTGGTAAACAAACCGAACGGCTATACGAAAACGTATGAAGCGATTGGGAAGGAAGCTACCAGGCTGAGAGACACAGGTTGTGTGAAGTTGTGTAAATCCATTTATGGATTTGAAAGGAAATATCCACTTATCATGGTCTTAACTGTCCTTAACAGCTAATATAACAGGGGGGAAAAAATGTCTGTACGAAGGGTTTTGGGTTTTTGTGCACATTCAGTCAAAAGAGTCAAAACTTCAGCAGCACACCAGACATTTGCAAGGAGATAGAAATCACACCAACATGAATAAAATGTAATTTTACAGACCAAGACCTTTAAGCACTTATAAACTTAAACTAGTTTACTGTGAGTACTACCTGGAATCATATCTCAGGCTTCCTGGACTATTTGTGAACGTAATGATCCTTCATCAACCTGTACCGTTAAGGAATGCTGGGTAAAGATTGGATACAACTCTGGATACAACTCTGAATTCAGAGTAGAAACTTTCTGTACCCTCTTGGTTGCACCATGCAGCAAAAACGTCTCAACCATTAACTACACCCTAGATGTACACAACATTAAACAGAGCCATCAAAGAAAAGACTCCGCATGTCTGCCAGACATGCTCAGGTCTGCCAAAATGTAGTTGCAGTTTTACTGCATACCCACTTGCAGAACCAGAGTGTTTCAAAATGAATGTTTCAAGCATGTTGTTCATGATGAACTGAACACAAACTTGCCAACAGTCATGGTTACTGACACCATAAATACTATTCCCATAAATACTGTTGGAACCAAAATGACAAAAGGCTTAGACAAGTTATGAAAGTTGTGTGATGTTTAAAGCTAAAAGGTCTTAAAGATTCATGTGGAATTTAATAGGCTTTCTGAAACCTTCCATCAATCTCTTCAGACACAGTAGACACTGTCACCAACAGTACCATGGGGTGTTTTAGTGCCTCAGCATTACACCTGCTACACAACTGTGTCAAAGAAATGCCTGTGATAATGTTTTGAACAGTGTGAGTGTGTAAAACAAAACTCTGCACCTTTAATGTGACATGGTTAAACTTGCTGACATTCCCCCCCCCCCACCAAAATTATTCAAATACGTTACATCATGTTAAAGCCTTGATGTAGTACATACTGCAGCACATATGGGCTTGGTAAGAAGTTCACATCAGTTCCAAATTGTGGAAATAGTTCAGACGTCTCATTTCCATATTGTGACCCTCTGAAATATCAGAATGGGTAAACCCAGAATGTTACTTGGACAGATAAAATGTCCAGTCCTGCAGTTTGTGCCAGGGAGTCAGTACTGTCACGGCAACGCTGCAGCCAATTGTGATCCCCTTGAACTCCGCTGGCATGAAGAGCAGCAGGACACGCCTCCACAGTAGAGGCGGTGTGTATTTTACTGGTGCTTTACACAGGAGACCACAAACCACAAGATCAAAACAAACAAATCACTAAACATTTTAGGAATCACAACATGCCCAACACTATAGAGAAGCATATCCACACCAAAGATATCAATCGAATAAAGTAGAGACGTAACCCAATTTGTTAAGAGTCTCCTAAAGTGTTTTTAATGTGAGCCGATTCAAGTTAAAAAGCCCCAGTGAACCCAAGTGTGTGTGTGTGTGTGTGTGTGTGTGTGTGTGTAAGAGAGAGAGAGACGGATACATACGGTCAGTGAGGCTAGCAATCCCAGCGAGAGTGGTAATGGGAACATGAGGCATATCCCCATTCATGCTGAAGATGGGGGGTGAGGGGTCGTGTGGATGCACAGGATGCTGAATGTCTCCACTCCTGGGCCAGCCTTCACATCTCCCTTCTGCTGCAAGAGGAAAAGCACCCGGTCAACACCACCAGCACAGACCACCAACCCAGCCCCGCCCCGAAGGCCACACGAAGGCCGCATGGGGCGAGGCGTCTCCTTAACCGCACGGGCAAAAGAAATCATGACGCTCGGTCCGGGGCAGCCGAGAGATCGCGCTCACGCCTTTCAAGTTCGTCGCATCTCTCTGAAACACTCCGGAGCGACCTTGGACAACGAGGACTTGGGGATCCTGAACTTTCAGTACATTTCAATAGTTTGAGAGAATAATCAATATGCAAACACTAACAAAGTTACCATGCTGTCTACCAAGGACTCTCGCTAACAAGTTTAAAGAATTTAAAACAAACAATTATTATCATCCAAAAATTAAACATTCAATCCAAAGGCAGAAAACAAGGCTTTAATACTAAATGCCTACATGAAGACATTACAGAAGGAAGCTATTATGGTGGATGTTCAGTACCCACCTGTATCCCACGGCCTCCCTCAAGCTGACAGCACAGCCGCTTTTGTGGATGTGAGGGGGCGTTACACACAAACTGAATGTCACTATCTAGATTCTAAAGCCTTGTGCAAAGCACTGAAACCAAGGGCATCTCATCACTGAACTACAATACTGTATAGCAAATACACAAACTTCTAACCTACATAATAGGCTGCGCTGTAGTTTCATTTTTTCTTCTTCAAACTAGCTGTGCCTCGAACCCAGGCAATGACATCAGGTCAATAACAACATGCACTACTGCAAACAAAAGGAATATGTAAGTTGACAGGTCTGAATAGGAAAGCTTGACACTGCATATCACAAATATCAACACTCTTAAAAGACTACAGAGGACAAGAGGACAGCTGGCATAGTGGCGGAACCGCAGGGAGTTGGGCCTGCATTAACGTCGCTATGCACATTTCATGCACGCTCTCTTCTTGCACTTAAGCTCAGAGCATCAGGAGGACGCTGGTGAGCCATGATTCGATTGCCTTGACGATATCAGGTCCCTGCAGCAGAAGACTCCAATAGGTGGACGTTCGCCAAGTTGGAAAATGACCAACAGGCCACCATACCAAGGCAAGCAGAAACATTTCACAATTTGAAAAGATCAGGCAGGACTTTTAGCAAGTACAACTTCCAGCCCATATCAGGTTTTTCAGCAACTGTTCTGCTACGACTAAGGTAACTTTTTTGTAACGCACTTTAAATAGCCCCGTGTATGCAACATGATATATAAATAAACGTGCCTTGCTTCGCTCAATCTGTTGGCAAACTCCCAACAGGAAAGTTTGGGGTTCTCTAAACAAAGGATGATTCCTCCAAGAAGAATAAAGATTAATAAGGACAAATTGGTCAAACAGTTCTGGTAAAAGTTCTCAGACAATAAGAACACTTCTAAAATGCCACTGAATACTGAGCAGGAAATACTTAGTCCACCCATAGAACCTATAGACTTAATTAGCAAACAGGTACGGTCTATTAAACTGTGCCAGTGCCAAACTCCACTACATCACAATAAAACACTAAATATCAAAGTCAGACCAGGCGACCTAGACTATTTCAGTGTCAAACTGCAATGTTGAATGCAAAATTCAACCAATTAAAATCAGTATATGACTAGACCACCTACAAATGAAGCAGAAATTATGGTTTGCTACCACATAAATAAATACTGAAATACTAACTGAGGTGCTACCATAGATTAAACGTTATACATTTTACAGAGAAGTGCAGTGCATTGATTCAAGTTGGAACAGCCAAGTGAAATACTTTTTTCCTGACTCAGTGGATCTCGAATGTTAATAAGACTGAATTAGCCCCATGCAACTTTTAAAAGATATAATAGGTAAGGGGGTCTCCATTAATTGGCTTATGTTCAGTGGATCCCTAACGTTGTTGCCACCTTTAAACTATTACCTTATCGCCATCTCATTCAAAATAGGTTTACAAGTCGAAATTCAGGTGAGTCCGTGACGACTGCAAACCTTGAATAAAACAAAACAATTATTAAATCACACTGGCTCACGAATCTATTCCTTTAAGGGGTGGGGATCAAATAAATAAACAGGAGATCTCAAATTACAGCTGACGCCCCCATCACAACCTCCGCAGCAACGTTGCCCATCATGCTGTTTCTGGGCTGGTCAGAGAGGGGCGGGCGAACCGCACAAAGGATTATCAGATAGTGGGGAGGGAGGCCATTCCCCGGACTCTGTAGGAAATAGCCTACACGTATTGACATCATCCAGCAGGGCTCTGGCATCACATTTATAAGCCCGCTCTTTCCCATCGTCTCAGTAACGCTTAAGGATGTTAATACAGAGAAATCAAGGGGTAGATCGTGAGAAACGGGGCACGTAAAGTGCTTTTTCAACACGATCAGGCTCTCAAAGTTCGAATAACAACCAAACGCTGGCTAGCGGTTTTCAACGTCGAGGAAAAAACATATATATCATATATACAGATATATATAAATTTAAATTATATAAATAAACCTGTTCGAAGTTTGTTAGTTATCGTAAATGGGGGTACTGGATTAAGATTACCAAGTGAAGCAGAAAGATGCGTTAGCTAGCTATGCATCCCTAAATGCTAAAAATGGACGAACTCTTAATCCAGTAATCTTAAAACTGACGCATCTGGACCAAATGTGGATTTTTGCTAAAACCGAAAACACGGGAGTGTACACAAACAACAAGCACTGGCCCAAAGTTTTCTCCCTTGTAAACCAGGAGTTGGTCCTTTCTGGCTGGTGTTGGTCACAGTCAACCATTCATTCTCAATTGAACAGAGCAGCGCTCATGAAGGAACGGGGCTCAGGAGCGAAGACTCGGCACAAGTGTCCGACTGAAGAGTCAAATTTGTACTTTCAGATTCAGTAACGATAGAGAAACGTAGAGACCCAGATAAACAGGCGAAAATCAAAGTCACTCCCGTCACTGGACACAATAGTTGACTGTTGCATCTAAATACGTGGCTAGCACTTGCTAAATAGCTAGCTAGCTAGCAACACTGTGGCATCCGAGACCCATGCAGGTAAATGTAACCCGTGTTTGGATGTGCAAAGGTCTTTCACCATCACCACTTGAACCTGATCAAACTAGCTGGTGCAGCCTGCTAGCCGAACTAACCTGCACTGATCCCCGAGAGCGTGTATGCCATTTATTGCACAAAAACAGCAAAAAAATTGCTAACAGGTCAACAAAGCCGATTAAAAGTGTACGTTACCTGTAATAATGCCAGTGTCCTCGACCACTGCTAGTTAGTCAAGTAAGAATTAAGGAACATACTAGTAAATTATCCCCCCTATAATGTCTAACGTTAGTTTAATAAAAGTTAATAATATCCAGTCAGCTATCCTACAACTCAAAAAGACGTAGATATTCAGCCTGGTAGAGAAACATTCGCTTTCGGAGACATTAACTAGCTACGGCCCAGGTTAACTGGGCTAACTATCGGCGGCTAGCGGTAGTTAACCTACGTTTGGTCGGGTGCTTAGCGGGCAAAATGGCTAACGTTAGACGCTAGCTAGTTAGTAGCTCATAAAAACGGACGAAATATGCAGCTTTACTCAGACAGCTAACGCTAGCTACGATGAGACAGATTCACGTTCCTATTTACGCCCCTATAAAACGATGTGCCCCTACACACAAGACGAGATAAACGCTAGTTCGCCACAAGTAAATGGTCGTGAACGTGTGAGCGGTCGTCTCAGATGTTTCCAATCAGAGTGTGTGCTAGCTGTGGCTAACGGCAGCTTCACACACACACCGCGGCTAACGTCCCCTGAAAATCTGTATTCGGCGACCCAGGACCGCCACCCGAGCCCTCAGACGTAGCGGCGATAACGCGCCGCTCTCCGGCGACAGCGGGCTGTAAGGGCGACAACGTCGCGGTCCGTGTGGCCGTGGGACTCCGGGGTTGTGTTGGACGAACCGAAGCCCCTTTTCGCTTCAACCACACAACATCGACAAACCAGCAGACGTAGAGCGCAAACCGAATTCGCCCGTTTGTGTGTGTGTTTTTTTTTTCTGGCAAAGATAGTCGAGCGAGCCGTTCGACTCGATATTTTGGTTAAGTTGTGTGATAGCTTACAGACAAAAAAAAAAGCCCGACGTTTCAACCAACTACTTATCGGCGACTTCGTTATTTATCTACACAGTTCTTTCTATTCGACTTCCTACGACCTTGCGTGCACACACACAAGCTGCTAATAAAACAAACGTATCGCGCACAAATCAGCCGGGGGACCAACTTGCCCAGCGTCCGTCCCGACCTCACACCAGAAATCCCCCCGTGAAAACCCCGCTCCGCCGGCTCGGACACTTCTGCGGCGTGTTGTGGCGAGACTGCCGATACGAGGCGAGCGAAGCTGCCCGTTTACCTCCGGATTAGCCGCCGGCTACACCTCGGACAGCTGTAGGCTGCTTAAACGTTAGCTGGTAGTGTTAGCCTGGACCCAGACGACAGAGTCCGGAGCCGGGGAGGGAGGGAGGGTGTACTCGCTCACGGCGCTGGTCCTGTGTGGAGAACCAGCGTGATGTCTAACGTTGTTTACACCGACTCGCCTACGGAGCTAGCTGGCGAATGAACGGGCTCGTTAGCCCCCCTAGCCCGAGCTAGGCAGCTAGGTAGGCCCCCCCTTTTCTTGTTCTTGTAGCGGCGCTAGCCACGTAGCTAAAGTTTGTTTTGCTGCGGCATTCAAACGCGTGCAGGTCGGCGTGGGGGAGCGAGTGACTCAAATGTTTAATTCGCCGAGTCCGTTTAAATGACCGGTTTGGCCTTGGACCCAGCTAGGGCAGCCGAACCGAACCGCGGGCTTGCCTAAGGTCACTTACCCGTGGCCCATCGCCGCTGATCGGCCACACAAGGCAACAAGCAACAGAGAAAGGAAGAGCCGACGGCTAAATTAGCCAGCACACACACACACACACACACACACCACAGCGAGCGATAAATAGCAGGCGAGCTCCGCCGAGCTCGTCCTACATCGACCCGCAGCTCGACCATTCTCCCCGATATCCACGCCACGGCGTCTAATGAGGCGAACGGCGTGGTTATTTACCTCAGGACTTGATGTTAAAAAGAAATGGTAGCAAACGCCTCGGATGGGTGTCTCTAGCTCCCTCTCCGTTCTGTGGCTCTCACAGCTCCTCCGAGTAATATAACAACAATAATCCGGGTCGGGAGGGTTCGTTCTTCTTCCTTCTCACTGCAAACATGAAGACTCGAGGGAGGTAAACATTCCTTATAGCCGGTGATTTCGCCGGTTACGCTCCAGCGCCGATTGAAGATTATTGTGATTTCCGTCTGATTTCAGGAAATATTTAGTGGAAAAAACAGAAAGACTATTGACGCGGTGATAAAAGGATCCACTCAGACTCTCCCCCTCTCTGGCAGAACAAAATGCCGACCGGAAGTACTGCTGCAGGAATGACTCCCTCCACCGGCGCCAAACCAACCAGCAGCGACCCAGTTACTTCCGCTGTTTTCTGCATGTGTCTCAGAGAATATCCTTCTGCTTCTGCGTTTGGGATTATCGAGAAATATCCAGTGGCCAGGCTGTGATGGTAAAGTTGGGATAGTTCAGTTTAAATATAAAGATAATAGTTCATGTTTTTGCATTTCTTTTGTAATATTTAAATGTCTAGAGTCTAGAGTATTTGTGTATAACTATGTACTCTGTACATCATGCAGTCCATTAAATTAAATCCATTTATCTACAGTGATTGCATTATTTCTTTATTAGAATTAGCCGTTCTATAGGTATTAGAAGTTCACCAAATACAAGAATAAAGCTTACCAGCAGTATAAAAAATTCAACAGTTTTGTATGGCAGTTTTATTAAAAAATCTCAAATATTAAAAGCTTTGTTAATATCGAAGTGCATGACAGTAGTAAAACCTACAGATAACAAAAACACACCTGAACGTTGCAAAAATCTCCACAGGGGGAAATTGTCTTAAAATTTAATTGTCAAGAGTTTCATGAATGCGTTTGTCTCTATATCTCCATTCAACACATCAGATTATTTAATCATAAAATTTCCCCACCACTATCTGATTGATTGTCAAAATTATATCTAGTAATTTTATGATTTTTGCCTAAAGTTTAAAGTGCAATCTTATCAAAGGTGGAATATTGTCTAGTTTTGAACTCAAGATCATCAACTTAAATTTGTTGCATCAGCACCAGTTTCTATTTTATTTAAAAAAAAAGCATGTAATCCAGTTCAAAGAAAACTAAGTGAAATTCTAATTTCTAAAATCTAACTTTTTTCTTTTTCTCTATTTATGCATAGATCCACTATCTGAATGCCACAGATGCTGTTTTTCATATCAGGATTTTCTCAACTCAGCCCTCATGGCTCATATTTTTCCCTATCCTGGCTCCTAACACACCTAAAATTCTGATTCCCTAGCCTAAGTTAAGGTAAATGTGCACCACCTAGAATCCCCTGAGCACTGGAGTAAGAAATGTAGTTCTTTATGATAATAATGTAGTTGATCCCTGGAGATCCAGCCCCCTGTAGAGTTTATTCACAATTCTAATCTAACAACCCTCTCATAATTACGGTCTTCAGTAATATATAATATCAGAGCTAAGTCCAGTGGAACTGAACTCTGCAGAGAAGTACATTTTCAGGAATGGACTTCACCATCCTTGGTGTAATTATTGTAATTGTTCATGATAATTGTCAGTGACCAGGGAAAAACTCTATTGTCTAATTGCACTATGGAAATCTGAAAGAACGAGCTGGTCTGTAAACCACAAACTATACTGTTGGTTTTGTAACCTTGTTTGTCAATATACCCTTAACCTTGCTACATTCGGAGTGGTTCAGGTACATACATTCTTCATGTCTTGTTCTTTTTTTTAGTATTCCAATTAATCGCGAAGAAATACTTGAGCGTCACAATTGCTTTTTGTTGCTATAAAATTTTTTGGCTAGTAATAGTTTAGGATTTTCATAAACGATAAAATATCGCCCCCATGCGGGGAAAAAATTAAGGTGCAATGCATATGGACTACAAAACGAAATATGGATTTCTTAAATCAGAGAGAACACATAAAAACAAAACATTAAGCTCTGACAAATCCCGTATTAGAACATCACAATATCCTTCCTATTTTAGGTTGGTCAAGACAAAATGAGATCAGATATTACAAGAAGAATGCCACAGATTATGAAACAAGTAGCTGTTTGTTTGTATAAATGATCACCTTTACCCCATAGTTAATTTAACTTTTGGCTATATTTCGAAAGATGTTAAATATTAATACATTTTTATTATGAAAGAGAATATATTAAAGAGAATTAAATGAATCTTGTTTATACAATCCGTCTATAAATGTGATGCCTGATTATTTTGTACTTTGAGTAACCCTGGTTTCCAATTATAACATGTATAGCATTATCGTATTTAAAGCTAAGTTTATCAAACAACAACAAACAAACGATCAAACCTATACTGGGTCAGGAAGGCTGTGGAAATATATGTAAGAACTGAAGTACCCAAGGGCCACCATAAGCCCATAACGTGTTGCCTTACTTATGCTGATTAGCTCTAATTATTTAGCATGATGTAGCATAATAATTATAAGAAATCAGAATTAAAGTAATATACAGAACGTTAGAATTTCAGTAGCTATTATTATTTTGAGGCTACTCGATCATTAATTTTATAACAGTTTCCCACTATTTACGTTTGCTAATAACAAAACGTGTAATATGGGAATACATACAAACACAATATACTTGAAGAATGAAGAATAATTTTTATGAAATTATATTGTAGCCCTTTGTAATTACTTCTACTGATTATTTCTGCGATGTGTTGATGTTGTCCACTAGGTGGCAGCAAAAGCCTTTTTATTCCTATACTATGCTGTTGAAGATTGTTGAAAAACCTATATAACTGAGTAGGATCGTAATTACTGATCCAGTGGAGTAATTTGACCAACTGTAGAACTATATTGGCAAAATATAGATTTTAGTTATAATATTGCATTTTGTTTGTCACTTCTTTGTGGTTCAAGCTATTTGAAGTTGTGGGCCATGGTTTTATTTGCAAATCTTTGAAATGCTACTGCTGTATTTAAGTATTCTTTCAGAGCAAACTACTCAGCATAATGAAGGCATGTGATAGTTCATTGTCGCATCCTCATAACTGTTATTATTATATTATTGTTGGTATTACTTTAAAGGTTATATTTGTGTTAATAGTATAATATTGTCTCCAAATATACATAAATATTTATAGTGTAAAATTCTCTCCAAATGTATTTCCAAATACAATCTCATTAGATGGTGTGGCCCTTTTTATGGAACATTGAACATTAAATATTGTAATTTAGCCAGTAAAACACATGAACAAAACAATGTATTTATTTTTTCAGTTTTATTCAAAACTATATTTACCATAGACAAACCTACAGTTACATTCATTCCATGAAGTTTTTACCCACACACTTGAAACTAAGGGAAAATATCCAGCGCGATGAAAAACATCTTCATAAACACACGACAAAAAGAAACACCGTTTCCCTTTGAGTGAGTTAGTATCCAGTCAGCATGTCTGTGACTGCAGCGGTGGATTCAGCATGTTTGTGACTGCAGCGATGGATTCTGAACTGGCCCAGTGCTGAAGATGACATACGTGTGCAGCTCAGGAGTCTCAGAAGATTTCAAGCAAACTCTCACTCACAATATCTACAATTAATCTCAAAATGCATCTACATATATCGTTTTCACTATTTATGTTAGCATATGACAGCATAAGCATAATCCTTCATGATTCCCTATAGAACAATAGAAAACAGAAAGAAATCAACCATATATCCAATATGCATATCAAAATAATGCGAACATTCTCACCCTTCCATCATTATAACAAAACACAATGTAAGTACAAAGAAAACTAACCACCACATAAAACTAGCACAGGATATTTTGAAGGGCCATATAAACCAGTGTCTTATAAAGCTACTCCAGACTGAGAACACAGCGGTTCGCCGTTGGTTTCAAAGGGCTGCATTCTCCTTGATCCTTATGTAGACGTGTGCTGTACTTTCAAATGTATTTCGTAATGTAGTGTTAGAAATTAGGAAGCCAAAATTTCGACCATGACTGTGGATTGATTCACCGCGTCGGTTAGACATCACAAAGGATTTCTCGGTTTGGTCAGAGTCCTGCTAAAAATTGTACAATGTGTGCAAAACTTTGGACACAGACAAGAAGTGATGGAAGAGTCAGATGAACTGCCCAACAGCTACATTACATGCACGTCTCTCGCTAGTGTACGGAGCTGTGATACACGCCCAATGTCACTGGTTAATAATACACCATGACCTCTGGTGCTGCACATGCCACAGATTTCATTTTCATTCAGCTCCTTTTTCATCCATAAATGAGGTTAATCTGTGTTGTTTTCATTGTACGTCCTACATTACATTCTTTAGTCTCCTCCTGTTTTACCTCTACAGACCTTCTTTTTCATTCCAGTATGAGTTTAATTAGCTTCCCACCATCTGCCCAGTCTTTTGCTGATAAGATTTTAACTCTTAAGTGTTTTAAGGTTCTTCATGTTGTCACTACAGAGACAGAGATGTTCCGATACTTAACATCTGATCCAGCAGAAATAACATGGTCAGGGCAATAGAGGAAGGGATTAATGAAGTATGGATGTGTAAAAAATGACAAACCAAAACAGAAAATGGCAAAGAACAAAAATACCAATGACACACACACACACACACACACACACACACACACACACACACACACACACACACACACACACACACACACACACACACAATCCCTGCACAGACATAGACCACAACTTGACTTGGATTCACTACATCTTGGTTTCGCTGTCCGGAGGTTTCTCGTTCTCGTACTCATTCTCTTGTGGGATCATCTGGTAGGGCTTCTTCACTTCGTTCTCCTCCACCACAGAGTTCCCCATCTCCGCGTCGCTGTTCTGCAGCTCGTCCTGGGACAGGAACTCCACGATGCCTGCTCCTATTGAGTCCCCTAGCACGTTGGTGGTGGTACGTAGTCGGTCCCTGTAAGCCACGTTCGTGATCAACATTAGACACAAGACGTAAACTGATCTCAAATTTGCTATTAGAAATGCTAAACAATGACAACTACTTATAACAACTTATAACTACTTATTATATTAACACTGATTGGTTTATTTTCTTTTTCTCCAGTCTAAGGCCAGCAGTGGTAACTGGCGCTGATCACTCTTCTCACTTTCTTTTCAATCTATCCATCCCAGTTTAAGAGCTGGGAGCTTTTTCCACATCCAATTAGCTGTGCAACTTATGGGAAGGGGATTCTATTTGGAATTATTAATTTGGCTAACCTAATTACGTTTCTATGTTAAAACCAATTGAAACGATATGAAGTTTGCCAGGACGTAAAAAAATAGAGCGAGACCCATGGGTTTATGTAAGTGTGTCACCGGGGTAGATACAGAAAAAACCCCAACCATTATATAGAAGCAGTAATGTAGGAAACAAGTTTAAAGAGAAACTATAATTATCAAATATGTCATAACTGGTTCATAATATAAATGTTAGCGAGTCCTCTCATTTACAGTAGAATCGAAGAGTGGAAGTGTGAAACTGGGGATTGGGGAGTGCTCACAGGAACCAATCAACTGCAATGATGAGGCTGATGTCATCAGTTGGGAGTCCGACAGAGGTCAGCACAATCACCATGGTGACCAGCCCAGCCTGGGGGATTCCAGCAGCTCCAATACTGGCAGCAGTAGCTGTGATGCTGTGGAATTAAACAGAAAGGCAATTTTATTGAAAGGTCTTATGGAACTTTTGAAGTTCTCATAGAAGTTTTGAATATGCAACATGTGCAGATTTAATGTCTCTGAAACATCTATAAACACCCAAATGGACAGAGGATTGCCTTTGTACTGCGTGATCTGTTTACAATGTTCCTACCTAATGGTGATGATCTGTCCGAAGTTCATCTCCATGTTGTTGACCTGAGCGATAAAGATGGCTGCCAATGCCTCATACAATGCTGTCCCGTCCATGTTGATGGTCGCTCCTACTGGCAGGACGAATCGGGTCACCCTCTTATCGACTTTGTTGTTCTCCTCCAAGCACTTGAACGTAATGGGGAGAGTGGCTGAGCTGCAAGGGTCAGAGAGGAAAGGTCACCGTGGCTTAAATGGCACAGCCTGGGCCTTCTGAGTCTGATCCGAGTTTGAGAGGCTGTTCCCGAGTTCTACCTGGATGATGTGCCCAGGGCAGTGATGAGGGCCTGCAGCAGACCGGTGATGAAGATGAAAGGGTTCCTTCGCGTGATGACGAAGAACAGGGTGGGCAGGATGACGATGCCGTGGATGAGAAGGCCAATGATGACCGTCACCGTGTACATGCCCAGCTGCCCGCCCATTTCGGTGATGTCGTCCATCTCCACAATTTTGCCAGCGATCAAGAAGAGGATGCCAATGGGTGCATACCTTTGAAGAGAAGAACAATGAACGTGTTTGGAGGGTCAGCCTCTGTGGAGCTCTATGGAACATCCAGGACAAATGGATTATACATGGTTTGTGAAGCATTTTCAGTGAAGCCCAGCTGAAAAATTTAATTTTAAATTCATTTAGTGTTTTCTCTTTTGGTGGAGTCAAAGATTCCCACAGCTTACAGAATCTGCTTTCTGTAATTTTGTGTTTCTCATAGCAGCCTCAGGAAAAAGAGAGGGCGGATAGTCATCACTTCCAACATCTCTCATGAACCTGTTATGGCAACTTCTGCTCGATAATGCATCCACTAAGCCATCAAAGATATCACCGACGCGCTCTCTGAACAATTGGAGCCCCGCCCACCCTCATGCCTCACACCCACCACATGATGATGGCGACCAGTCGCATGATGGCCTCGTTGAGGGAGTTGAAGAAGTCCCTGAGGGCTTGGCCCTCCTCCTTCATGTTCCCAATGATCAGGCCGAAGCACATGGAGAACACCACCAGCCCCAAAGCATTGACACCGTTGGTGGTACCGGAGATGGGAATGATCTCTTCACGGGCGATCTCCTGAGTGGCGTTGGTCAGGTTGAAGATACTCTCGTTCACAGTGATCTTCACATGCACAATCTTTTTCCCGTACTGTGTCTTGAACTGTAGCAAAAGAGGAGAGAACAAACAGGACCCTTTGTGAAGTGAAGGTATGGGAGAGGTGTTCACTTCTCTAGAGAGATTCACCTGTTCCTAGTTCCAAGGACCTTGCTGTTGTTGTGTGTCTCTGAGATTTACATAATGACATTTTTTTTCTTAATGTATCGTTTGAGCAGTCTATTAATACGAAATCGAAGTTGATCTGATTTCAAACCAACATCTTTTTCTTCTTTGACTTTAAGACCGATCAAATCTGTTTGTTGCTATGGCATGATAGATGGCAATGCAATTGCACTTAATAGTTTTGTCTACAGCTCATGTAAGTCTCTCTAACCATGAATGACACAATGCTCTCTTTAAATGTTAGTCAAATGTATTCTTCCAGATCCAGCTGGCTCCAGTAGGGCCCTGGGGAGAGCGTCCGGACCACAGCGTCTGCCCCCGCTCTCACTGTCTTCCAGGCCATTGTACGGCCCCAGCAGTCTCCTTTTCTTGGTTTCCGCGCAGATACCCCCACCCCCACCCCCACCCCACCCCACAACGTCCCACCATGGCACAGCTGCAACCCTGCCAGAAGGAGTCCAGGCCCAGCTGGGTCCTCTTAATCGTACAACCCGCACCATCAAAATGCGGAGCGGTTTGAGCACCTCCCTCCCGGCGTCCGAGGTTAGCTGTTGTGGTCCAGTATGAAAAATGGTGATGCTTCGTTTCTATAAATGACTGTACAATTAACAAGCCAAGGCTTCCTCGCAAGCAGCGCGTATCCAAGGGCGACTGTGTATTCTCTGAAAGTCTCTTTGTGTGGCCACTGAAAGGCCAGAAACCATTAAGTCTGATGAGAAACTGGTTTCCTGAACAACAGGGAGCCAAAGAACAAAAAATTTCTGAAGATATCTGAGAGCCTTCCCCCAAAGGCTTCTAACCAGAGCAAAGTGTCACAAATCCATATCTGGACCTAAATTAATTCATAATTTATAATTTGGGAACATTTTATTTATTTCCGGACCACACTGTAAGAAGACAGGTAAGTGCTAAAAGATTAAGAATGAATGGTTGGAGAAATTAAACCAGGAAATAAAACTGTTCTTCAAACACATACCTGCTGTGTGCAAGCTTGGACCAGGTTGGGTGGAAACATGTTTCTGGAAAAGAAAGACCACAAATACTGTACCGTTAATACCGTTAGACCATGGACCACAGGACACAACCACAACGATCAAGACAACAGCTCCACCTGGTCTCAGCGCTCAGCGTCCATCGTGTGATACCTGATCAGGTCCAGGAAGGCGTCGGCCGGACTGACTTGCTCGATCTTCTGCTGCTGGGTGAACTCCTCCTTGGAGCCTTTGCCCGGGTGGATGATGAGAACCATGATGATGCCGATGAAGACAGCGATGAAGGTCGTGGTCATGTAGTACACCACCGCTCGCATGCCCATCTTCCCCGAGGCGCGGCTGTCGAGCGCCGCCATACCTGCCAAGCAAACCTACTTCTTCACCAGCTACTTGACAGCACACCGACGGAGCCATTTGGCAGGTTGCACAAAATTACTTGGGCTGCAAGTCCGTCGGGACGGTTTCATGAAGCATGAAAGGTGTTTTTATGTGTGACTCCGGACCGTAGCACATTAAAGCCTGATTATCCTTGCAGGGTTTTGCTGCTTGGATCTGGCCTCTTTCATTTAGATCTATATCTGAGCAGTTCAGTACCAATACTGTATGCCAAGCTGCTGGCACTGGTTAGGGACCGATGAGTGTTTCACAAGACGCCCAGCTGTGACTCAAGATCAAGCTGTGTGAGAAACGGAAGCTAAGCTAACTTGACATTCCCTCCAATTAAGACGTCTACCAGTCAACACAGTGGTGCAACCCCCCCCCCCCCAAAAAAAACCCAAAACAAAACAAAGCTGTATTCAGCTTTAATAATCTATAGTTGGTCTGAGTTAGACAAGGCAGAGAAAAAGAAGAAAGATTTTTTTAAAGAATTTTGAAGAGGTTCAATGAAGGGACCCAAGAAGAAAAGCCTTCATAAAAAGAACTTGACCTAACAATAGCCTGGAGCACTGTTAGCATACCACTTCTAACACTAAAAGGGGTTATGCTATGTTATCCACATTCACAGCACCAAGAATGAAAGCGGCCATTGTGCGGGAGAGATGTATGTGTTCCTGGGGGCAGCGCCATTAGAGCACCAGCCCCGCCAACAGTTTTGCTCCCTCACACATGCTCTCTCAACCACACCCCTGTCACAGCTCTTCCTCAGACCTACCCCCCCCCCCCCCCCCCCCCCCCCGATAGGGTTGGGAAACTCCCCCACCTGCCCACACCCCTGGCGGCGATGCGGCGAACCTCACATCTCCACGGCAACATCAAACAGCCCCGCTGCACCGAAAGAACGTTCTGCCTCACTTTGGGAAGAAAGCCGGCCCCTCACACACCTCGCCCTCTCTGCCCCTTCAGGCCTAGGGCAGGGTGAAAATATTTGCCAGTGGGGCCACTAACGGGGCTGCTGAGTTGTACACCAGACAACTGTAGGCTGTAGCTAAATAAGATGAAGCCAGATACTTCTGATTCGGAAATAACAGGCTATTTCGGCTTATAGACCTTCTTCTTTACACCCTCACGCCCGTCACCAGATGCCTTGGGTGACTGGCTCCATTGTCTGAACTCATCCATTTCCATGTAACAATATGGCTTTAAGGGAGGAGGCGGAGGACACTTTTTGTCCATTATATGGGTTAAACTAAACAGGAGGGAGTGTGAGGGACCCATCAGGACTGGCTTCACCCCACTGATCAGCAGAGACCCTCCGGTCCAGGTTGGACAGGGTAACGGCCGGCCCCTCCGTTCAATCTCTGCTTCATCCTCGTAGATCGGAGACACCAGGGACGTAGAGAAACAATTCCACAAGGGACATACAGGAGTAACCCACGATCTTCAGTTTCGAGCAGTCACGTCTTGAATGACTTAATAACCTAGACTAAAACTATTGCAATGAAATGATCACATATCTCACATATACAGTCAAAATATACAACAAGATTTTCTGTGCTTTCAAAGCAACGAAATGAAATCACCAGAGCACTGGAGTAAAGATGTTCCTGTTATGCAACACAAGAAAATAAGTTCTGCTTGGGCACTGTGTGTTTAGATTTTTCTGTGTCCGTATTCTTGTTTTCACACACACCTGTGATCAGACTGGATACCAGCAAAGGGAGGACCAGCATCTGCAGCATACGCATCAGAAGTTCTCCAGGGAACGAAAAGTACTTCACCTCTCTGTAGGACATCCTGTATGGTCGCAGGGCGAATCCCAGGATGATGCCTGTCAAAAGCAGAGACAGGACCTCACAACCCTTCTCAACGTCACAAGTGCGTATCCTGTGTCGGCTTTAAAAAATGTGATTTCACGTAACTGATCATTAATGAATTAACTAATGGCATTTGTTTGGTGCTATTTTGTGGATGTTGCTGCCGATTTTCTTTGGATGTTGATTTTTTCCATTTTGAAAGAGTACACGGCATAGCACCAATTTGCCTCTAGAGGGTGCAAAGTCTATCCTTACTGTGCAGACCATGCATGGGTGCTGTACTGTACATTAATCAGAGGGGTCTTCGCTAGATATAGAATTCTATACAGAATTCAGTGAGGTCTGAAACTGGATTGCCACCCATACGTTTGTCACATGGACATTCCAGTTTTTCAGTTGTATGCCCGTGTTCAGATTTGACTTTCATTTATCCTTTTTTTTTGTTTGTTCTTTTTGTGCTACGTTCTCCCAAATTGCCTTGTTAGGGGTTGAACCAGCAGTACAATCGTATTGGTCAATTTATTGCTTCATTCATCACTTCCCCCTCCCACTGGCAATTTTTGGCCAATCAAAAGTCTGCAAGCAAAGTCAAACACCAAGTACAGGTAGAAGACACGCTATTAGTGAGTCTACCGGAGGGTTAAAACGGTGACAACCCCTGCCTAGCAGTCAAGCAAATGCTTAAAATAGCGTGTCTGTTCTCCGTCTAAGTCAGCTCGGCACCACCTCACACAGCCACTCCCGCTCCGTCGCGCTCTAACAGGGAGGATGCACTTGCCGACGACGACGGCCCCAATGGTGAACAGCACAAACGCGTTCCTCCTCAGGAAGGTCTTCACGTCCTCCTTGGTGATGTCCTCCACCTTCTTCCTGGCCTTGAGCGAGCGCAGGTGGATACTCTCGCGGATGCGTTGCACCTGGCCGCGTGAGCGTGGGTTTTCCCCGTTGCTTTTGGCCATGGCTGCTGCTGGCGCCGCTGTGCTGACTGTGACCCCCTTTCCCCTCTCTGTCAGTCAGTGGCGTGGGACGGGACAGGGGAACCCCGAGCTTCCCGCTCTAGGACGGTCTTGGCGAGAGAGGAGAGAATGAGCCACAGCATCCCCGAAACACTAATGCATAACTCCAAGCCTGCAAACCGAGGAAAGACGCTAAAACTTGTGTGAGACTCCTGGAATGAAAAATAAGCTAAAGGCATTTGTGTTAATTAATGCAGATGCACACAATTGGGTTGTTTAGGGTATAGTAATATAGTTCTTTCACAAGAAAAACCCTCTGAGCCACAGGTGCACATCTGAAACGCTATGTATATTCAGTTCAATGCAAATGGGAGTTGATCATCCATGCTGAGCATCTGGAAGCCCTTTTAAAGGGCTTTAAAACACTGTACCTGATTCGATGTGTATTTTACGCTGTCCTCGTGCAAATCAAAGGAGAATCACTACTAACTTGTAAAGTCCAGCATGGCAGCTTTTATTCATTATTCAAGCAAATGCACTGGATTTCAGTAATTGCAAAGCACATATGTAATACAGAAGGAAAAACTCTCCTGATTAAAGTTAGAAAAACTTTTGTTTGTTTGTTTGAATGAGAAACACAAACACCATGAAATCAGGTTAATATATTCAGGATTAAACAATACTTGAGCGTTTTTCCACTCAAGCGGAAGAATGCACACTTCAGAGTCACCCGTTCCTGCACGCATTTCACAGGGACTCTGAAAGAACAAATTAAGAGCGGGTTGAAAGACGGAAATAACTGGAGGTTTCAGACTTACCCCTGAGAGCAGGCCGCTGTCCGGACTGATGCTGGGGTAGATGCGAGGGTGTGGGCAGCGATCCTGTCTTCAGAAGAGCAGTGGCAGAACTCGGCCGTCCTGTCGGAGGCGCGGTGTGTGCAGCGCGTCGGAGGTGACTCTGGCAGCCTGTGAGACGCTCCCTCCACACACAGCTCAAGAGGGGAGGGGATTACAAACCCAGACCGGGGGAGGGTGACAGCAAGGGGGCCATACTGGGTAAACAGTGAAGAAGCAGAGGTGGGAGGGGTAAGAGAGGGTGGGGTGGGTGTGTTGGGGTAAGGGAAGGCGGGTTGTGTGTGTTGGGGGGTAAGGGAGGGCGGGGTGGGTGTGTAGTGGGTAAGGGAGGGTGGGGTGGGTGTGTAGGGGGTAAGTGAGGGTGGGGAAGGTGTGATGGGGTAAGGGATAGTGGGGTGGGTGTGTAGGGGGTAAGGGAGGGTGGGGTGGGTGTGTAGGGGGTAAGGGATAGTGGGGTGGGTGTGTTGGGGGTAAGGGAGGGTGGGGTTGTGTATGTGTGGGGGTGAGGAAGGGTGGGGTTGTGTATGTGTGGGGGGTCACCTTTTCATTTGATATTGGGCTGATGACAAGCCATCACTGATAATTAATTAATTAACAAAAATGGAGAAATGGACTTGTAAAACATTATGATCCACAATATTTTGGTAACAACAACTACTATATATTAATCAAGGTTTATGAGCCACACTTGAATTATAGGTCTTTGACGTATACACTATCTTATATATGCGTTAACTTTTTAACGCATGATAACGCATAATGAACATGAGATCGTGAAGGATGAACCCACTGCCCTGGTCCCTCTTGCCACCCTGAACATGAGATCATGAAGGATCAACCCACTGCCCTGGCACCTCTCACCACCCTGAATTCCCCCCTGTTATGGCTGTATCTCCATGGCCCTGGACTACTATCACTGACAATCAAGAAGTCTACTGTAGGACTCTTAAGAATAAGAATTACATAGAGAGCACGTATATAAATATACACAACTATGAGAATTACTTACCATTCCCATCAGTTCTTTGTGTATGTATCTGTCTAATTATTGTTGTCATGGTGACTGGTGTCAGCCAGAAGAGGATGTGATCCCCCCTGAGTCTTGGTTCCTCTCAAGGAAACACTTGTAAAGTAACACTCGGACTCGGACACTTGTAAAGCTGCTTTGTGAAACTGTAAAAAGTGCTGTATAATTTATTATTTGATTTAAATTGAGATCAGGTGGAGCAGGACACAATAGCTGAGGGTGAAATGTTCTATACAAACATTTTCCCAAAGAGGGAATGCCAGCCATCATCTCTGCCTCTCCTGTTCCGATCCACCAGCACCCTCGCACTGACTCAACCAGCAGGCATGATGTACCCCAGATAAGGCCAGCCAGCAGAGGGTTGGCGTGTGATTGGGAGGGGGGGAGGGGGGGGGGGGTATTGTGGACTTGTGAAATAACCTCTCCCACAGACCAAACAAATGCAACTTTCATCATCAGTGTCACCAATGCCAGGACAGCCAGCGGGCTTGGACTTTGTCCAGACTGTCAACCACTTTGGCGAAGAACTCCACATTTCCCTGTTTGTTTTCAGCATCGTATATTGTTTGTTTTCAGCATCATTGCGCATCTGGCAGGTCACTTTTCATTTCGCGCAGTGTCCAGGCATCGAGCAGGACCATCGCAATTTACGTTTTAGCGAGCACGTCAGAAAACAAGAGCATGCAGATGTGTGGGACGAGTCCACAGGTATCACCACGTGGTTCGGCTTGGACAGAGATGAGTCCTGCCTAGCCCATGAGAATGTCCTTTTGGTGGTGTGTGTCCCCCTCTCCTCTATTGTAGAAGCCCGATCACAAAGTGGGCCCTGGCACTCGCTGGGCTCTTGGAATGTCCCTGGTTTTGTGTCCCCTTTCTCAGAGTAATCATAAACAGGGTCTGCCTCGCATCTTTAATGCCGCGTTCACAATCCCAAGTGCCGAGCCCCTCACTCCTACCCCCTGCTCCTTCTCCTCAGCCGACAGAGGAGGTCCAGGGACAAAAGGTCCTTTCAGCCCCTCTCCCTCTTTACAGTTAGGGGGAGATGGTTTGTGGCAGACGAAATGAGCTTTTGCAGGGCTGAGGGGACGATGAGGGCAGCCAGGCTACTGTCGCTGCTCCCCTCTTGAGCCTGTGAGAGCGCAGGTCACTCCATTCCAGTGACGGTAATGGGCACATTCTCCAGTGTGTGCTCAAGATGTGCACTCCAGAGCACTCTCTGTCCACAGTGCGCACTCCAGCACACTCTCCAGTCCATAGTACGTGTTTCAGCACATTCTCCTGTCCACAGTGTGCACTCCAGCACACTCTCCTGTCCACAGTGCACACTCCAGCACATTCCTGTCCACAGTGCACATTTCAACACACTTTCCTTTCCACAGTGCACACTCCAGCACTCTCCTGTCCACAATGTACACTCCAGCACACTATCCTGTCCAAAGCGCACACTCCAGCACACTCCTGTCCACAGTGCATACCCAAGCACACTCCTGTCCACAGTGCAGCATACACTCCTGTCCACAGTGCACACTTCAACACACTCTCCTGTCCACATTTCACACTTCAGCACACTCTCCTGTCCACAGTAAACACTCCAGCACACTCTCCTGTCCACAGTGCACACTTCAACACACTCTCCTGTCCACAGTGCACACTCCAGCACACTCTCCTATCCACAGTGCACTCTTCAACACACTCTCCTGTCCACAGTGCACTCTTCAATACACTCTCCTGTCCACAGTGCATATTCCAATGAAGGATGAATGAGGGCTGTTGGAGAAGCTCACTATAGCCATCGGCTGAATGGCCATCAAAGGCATATAAAATCGTGAGTGGATGGAGTCACTTGAGAGTGGAGTAACAATATGAATGGGTGGAGCCTAAATAACCTATCATGAATGAATACCATGCCATTTAAGGGACTGGGGGACTTTAAGGGACTCAGTTACCACAGAATCCCATATAACCTCCACAGGATAGCACAGAAACCCACAGAACTGAACAGAACCCCACAGAACCACTTAGAGCCAATATTTCCTTACCTTTGCAAAACAACAAGGTGTTCATTTGAATGGTAGCTTTGTGCTTCTGTGATATACAGAGAAGCAGTACAGAACGTGTTTTTGAACGTTTCTGTGCAGAATGACTTTAATGGGCTCAGTGCATCAGCTGAGGTGTAAGGAGGATGATTTTTTCTGAAATCAGTAATCTGAAATCTGTTTCAATAAAAACAAACAAACAAACATTCTGTTTGATGAAAAATATGTTGTAGCTGTCTTATTAGTAGCTCTACATTTGTTAATGAAATTAAATCTCTAAAAAGTAACACACATCTCCATCATTTTTATCATTTTATTTCCTTTGTACTGCAGCCTTCGAACACACACTGTAAAAAAGATTTTTTTGACTTTGTAAATATAATTAAGTTTATTTAAGTACTGTCATGTTATGGTCCATGACCCCTCCCTTTTGGGAGTGTGTTTACGTTGTCTACGTCCAGTCGTCTGCGTCTGTGGATCTCCGTGGGTGCAGTTACATCTTGTGATAATCCGTCTCACCTGTGGCTCGTCTCATCATCACGTGGGGTTTATGTGGTTTGTCTATTTAATGTGCGTTCATGCAGTGTCCTGTGCTCGTCGTTGTTTGAGTCTGCACGTTATATATGTCTGCATGTTATCCATGCGCTATATGCGTTATTTTGTGGAAAATAAAAAGAACGTCAGTGTACGCAAAATTGGATTCGTGCCTCGTCCTTCTCGCCACACCGAACGTTACAAGTACTATCTAAAAGAATTATCTAGTAGTCTAGTTACTTAAGAATTTCACGTGCAATACTTGGTGTTTCTTTGTAATTATTTGTCTTCAAATACATTTGTAAATTTTAGTCTAAATGGCAAAGTAAAATTTACCACGTTTTTGTAATCTTTTATTTTTGTGAGAAGCAAAACTGAAAACAGCAAAAAGTCACTTGCAGGATTCACCCATGAGCAGTGACGTCAGCAGAGGTGGGACCAAGTCAGTGTTTTGCAAGTCTCAAGTAAGTCCAAGTCTTTATACCTCAAGTCCCGAGTCAAGTCTCAAGCAAAGACACTCAAGTCAAGTCAAGTCTCGAGTCAAGACAGACAACAGTCAAGTCAAGTCCCAAGTCTGAAACTTGGAATTTCAAGTCCTTTCGAGTCTTTTTTTTTTTTTTTTTACCAATGTTGCAGGTATATTTTAAATGTAAATAAATTTAAATTGTAAATTCTTTTTTAAATCTAAATTCTCCTCAAATCTTGATAAAACATGTGCAACTGAAAACACGAAGTATTAAAAAAATTAAAATTACACCTCTTTATTGCACAGTTCAATTTGTTAAACTTAGCTGCAAAAATATTCATACTTTAAACTACAATTTTCCAGAAATAAATATTCTGTGAAAAAGTCATAAGTAGAACTCCATGTTCAAATAAAAAGTGCTGATATTTTCACAGTACAATACAAAGAACCATAACAGCATTTTCCCTCTCTTCTCTTATCTGGTTTCTTGGAGAACATGTGTGTCCATGTGTGAGTGACACAAGACAAACAAATATAAGAACTGAACAATTAACAGGAATCTGCAACTTTAGACATTTCAGTAAACTATTCTGCATTGCATTTGCTGGCCAAAAGTCTGTATGTCATTTGTGCACGATGAATGATGTCCCCATAGCTGAAAACTCGCTCCACTTTTGTCAATATATTTTTTTCTCGATGTAGATGTCTTCAAATACACAATCCATGCTGAGATAGAACTGGATATTATGATGGTGACAGAGAGAGGCTCTCTTCCCCGAGTTCAGATACAGAACCCAGGGTTGCCAACCCTCACGCATTGAGCGTGAGACACACGCATTTGACCGACTTCACACGCTCTCACGCCACACATCCGATTTCTCACGCCGGAAAAAAATCTAGTTTATTTACCTCTGATCCACATCTATGATTCAATGAGTTACTAGTTCGCTCTGGCACCAACCACTGGCGATCGATCGATCGCGATATAATACTTAATTTGTGTCCATTTTACACCCCGCCCGGTAAAAATTTACGTTCGCCAATCCCCCATTTGATTGGTTGTGCTGCAGCTCATGCACACACACACGTACAGAGTGTGGAAAAGCAGAGGACCGGTCTGCGTCAGAAGGACGGAAATGAAATTAATGGGGCGCACTTTATAAATATTAATATGCGTTTTAAAATTTAGATTTGGGGTTAAAAAATCAAGTCTTTGCAAGTAAACAGGTTCAAGTCCAATTCAAGTCCCAAGTTATTGGTGTAAAAGTCCAAGTCAAGTCTAAGTCTCTGAATATTTTTTCAAGTCAAGTCAAAAGTCTTAATATTAATGACTCGAGTCTGACTCGAGTCCAAGTCATGTGACTCGAGTCCCCACCTCTGGACGTCAGCAAGTCAAAAGTTTTTGTTACAATTCAAGGGCTGGGCGTGACGCAAGTGCAGGGTTCTGAATAATTTATTAAACAAAAGGAGCAGTGGACTAACAAAGAGGTAAGTAAGTAAGGAGTACGTAAACACAAGCACACATGTGAATAACATAGAGAAGAGACAATAAACAAAACCGAAACTGACTCAAATGCAATACGGCGAACACATGACGTAGGCTAAAGCTGGGCGTACACTGTACGATATTTTAAATCGTGTACTCAGCTCCAGCTCAAACTGTACGACTAAATCGCAGGGTTTAAAAATTCACAGCTCACGATTCACATACTCACACTATACGACCCGACGCTCTCATGCGATCTCACGAGGAGCGATTTGAATTTCAAACATGTTTGATATTCTTGCGACGCTGCGATTTCTGATCGGGAGTTGGTCGTGAGGTGTGAATCGCTCCTCGTTTACCTGTGTAAACTATACGATGCACGACACGCGATTGAGCCGAAACTCGGCCCGATCGAAAAATAGTCGCACGAGTGAAAAATCGGCTGAAAATGGGCCAAAAATCGCACAGTGTACGCCCAGCTTAAACCACCGAACACTACACCAACAAAACAAGACTGAACTACTGGACATGAACTAATTTAGACACAAACATAAGACACATGAATCAAGACGCACAAAGTTAACACAACAACCAAGCATGAACACGGTAAGGGAGAACTACTGAATACGAATATGAGTAAACCGAGGACCGAAATACTAAACGAACATAAAGACTGAAACACACTGGCATAAACACAAGAATACCAAAACACAAAACTCACGCTGTAAAAACCTGACTAAACTACTGAACGACCCCAGACTGCTAGGACACAGGCATTGCAGGAAGGAATAAACATTAAGGTAACAACCAAATAAACTGAGACAACCAACGAAAAGCATTAAAGGTAAGTGAAGGAAATAACTAACGAGCAGTAACGAGGAGTAGAACATGAGGAAAACAAAACAGAACTAATCAAACCGGCACATGAGGAAAAACAAGATAGGGAACACGGAGGGACTGAGACAAAGTATGGGGCATAATGACCAGCAACGAGGGATAAAACAGGGGATTAAATACTCTGAAACGGGGGAGAGAAACGAGACGCAGGTGATACACTTGAGGACAGGGGCATGACAGACACACTGTAAAAAATCTTTATTTGCTTATGTTCTGTGAATATAAAAATTTATGTGGGCAAAGCATGAAACATAAAAATAGTTACTCCAAAAACAAAAAACGAGTTGTGCCACCAGCTGCTGCATTTTTACCATTCAACTTAATATTTTGTGTTCAGTGAATGAGCATTATGGTTCTCAGTCAACATATCAAGTCCAAAGTAAAAAACTGTGTTGGGCGAGCAATAGTGGTAGTGGTGAAACTAATGCGCATGCTCAAGAGAGACAATTTTCTTGGCGCCTTCTGCACCAAAACTAAAATGAAGACCCAGCATTTCACCATTTATCTAGAGCAGTGGTTCTCAAACTTTTTAGACAAAGTACCACCTACTACCCCCCCCCCCCCCCCCCCCCCCCCCCAAAAAAAAAAAGAAGAAAAAGCTGTTTGGCAAGTTTAAGTTGTTGACGGGGGGGGGGGGGGGGGGGGGGGGGGGGGCGGGGGGGGCGAATGTAAATTGTTACCGGGAGGATGTAAAATGGACACGAATTAAGTATTATATCACGATGGTTGGCGCCAGAGCGAACTAGTAACTCATTGAATCATAGATGTGGATCAGAGGTAAATAAACTTAGATTTTTTTTTTTGTCGACGTGAGAAATCGGATGTGTGGCGTGTGAAGACGGTCAAATGCGTGTGTCTCACGCATTTGGCAACCCTGCTCATTACACACATATGTTATAATGTCAGGGTTGCCAACTCTCACGCATTGAGCGTGAGACACACGCCATCCACCGGCAATATAACACTGAATCTGTGTCCATTTTACGTTCGGCACCCCCCCCCCCACCCCCCCCCCACCCCCCGCTCAACAAAATACACTCGCCACCGGCTCCAGGTTAAAATCTCACTCCAAGCGAACGTCAAAAGTTGGCAACCCTGTAATGTAGTTCTCCTGTAGTTCGTGTTGGTAGTGGTTGGTTTACAGCACAAAAAGTCTTCGTGCGACATGCCCTCATACTCATATCGCACGTAAACGAGCAAGTTGGCTAAATCTGCGACATCTATGGATTCATCTAACTGCAGTGAGAAGCATTTACTCATTTTAATTCTCTCGGTCAATGTTTGTCTGACGTTGTCCACCATTTCATCAATTCTGTGAGTGACCGTGTCGTTTGAAAGATGAACCAGGTCGAACTGTTTAGCGACATTTTCTCCGCACATAATACGAGTAATCCCTTTTAGTTTCTGAATTTCAGGACTTGTCATAATTCTGTTTTAATAAAAAAAAAATGTGTTGTGTAAAAAAAAAAAAACCTCAAAGCATCTTTTATTTTCCGAGTTCATCTGGCGTACCACCGCGGGGTGCTCTGCGTACCACCAGTGGTACGCGTACCACAGTTTGAGAACCACTGATCTAGAGGACTTCAAACGTTCACTGAGTGAAGTTAATGTGGATCTTTACTAAGCTAACACAGCTAACTTGGTGGTGTTTGTTGAGTTTGAATTTTGAACTAGGTCGTATTTCAACATATTTTCCAAACGTATAGTTATCAAAACTAGAGCTAAGCCAACAAGTTGTTTTTCAGTGTTTCAGTTTGCTATGAGTTTAGTAATGTTAGTGTTAATACTGTTGTGGTTGGCAAGGACAAGCTACCGATTAACGGTTAATTAACAGTCACGCGTTAACTGTCCGTTTGGAATTTAACTACCTCACGTCGGCAAACTGTTAGCATGTGGACTAACGTTAGCTACCTAGCTAGCTAGAACTGCGTAGTAATTAAGCATTTGCTGAAGCCCAATCGATTTCTAATTAAGTACTTTTTTAGATACTTTTTCCAACCACATACAGCTCCGCAGTCAGTTCTCCCGTTTCCCTGGATGTGTGTCGTATGCGTGTTAATGTCCCCCCTCCCTTAGAACCAGTGTGTTTTTGCCGTTAGCGTATTGCTAATAAATTAGCATTGAGCTAACGTTGGTATCATGGCTCATTCTTGTCCTCCTGACTCGATGGCGTTTCATTTTTTATTACATTTATAAAGCAGCTCTCATATGCCTGTTTGGTAATATTTTATGTTTACTTTTTGACATGCAAATAAAACGCACAATTACTTAATTATATTCTGTATATTTTGAATTTACTTCATAAAGCATAAAATGTATAGTTCAGACAACTTGGATACTAATGAATAATTACCTAAACTAAACAATTGTAGCTGGAACAACATAAAACATTTTGTTGGACTCACTAGGTGTATTTGGTTAATATATAACATTTTGTTGGCTCAACTTATTTTCTTTAATTAGACTGAATTCTGTAGTTGTCAGCAGAACTTAAAATTTGCAATTTGTAGAGCTTAAATTAGACCAACTAAAAAAATTAGGTGCAACGGGTCACTAAGATTTTTTTAGTTGGTGAGACTTGAAATTTTTTACAGTGCAGAAGGGAAACCAAGGAAACAAGAAAACAAGACGGGGCTAGGGCAGATGACACGGGACTGGGTAGGGGGGCAGAGCTGGACGTGACAGTTTTTCACACGGAGTGCAGCGGAGATTTAACGTACCGTTTAACATTCATGTTTCACTTTTTAAATAAACGTTATGTTTAAATGTGAGATGAGCCTGCCATGTTAACAGTGCCATTTCTGGGTGGCACAGTGGTCACTTTCGTGCTGCTTACATGCTACTTACACACCAAACAGGGACCGCACCCTTACAGCAAATTTAGCAGAAAGACGCGCCTCCCAATTACCTCTGATATGTTTTGTGATTGGCCAGATGCAGTTCGATTAGCTCTGAGTTTTTTTGCTCATCCTAAGTATCCCGGATGCATTCCCAACCCGAATTTCAACCTGAACCTGAATTTCAACCTGAACCTGAATTTTGACCTGAACCTGAATTTTGACCTGAACCTGAATTTTTGAATTTTTGTATACCTGAATGAATTTTACAGACAATTTTTTCAAGTAATAATGATTTCAGGTTCAGGTTCTGGTGACACTTAAAAAGCTCTATACAGTTTGATTAGCTCTGACTTTGTTTGCTCATCCTAAGTATCCCGGATGCATCCCCGACCCGAATTTCAACCTACACCTGAATTTCAACCTGAACCTGAATTTCAACCCGAACCTGAATTTCGCACGAACCTGAATTTTGACCCGAACCTGAATTTTGACCCGAACCTGAATTTTGCCCTGAACCTGAATTTCGACCCGAACCTGAATTATGACCTGAACCTGAATTTTAACTTGAATTTTTGCATACCTGAATGAATTTTACAGACAGTTTTTTCAAGGAATAATTTTTTCAGGTTCAGGTTCTGGTGACACTAAAACAGCTCCATACACAACAGTTCCCCTGCCGGCCTGTACGGTCACTGCTGAGCTCAACTACTGACTTGAGACAGGAACTAATCAGCTGAGGAAGTGATTCGATTCAGTACGTTCACTCAAATGATTCGTTCATTCAAACGAATCGTTCGTGAACGACACAACACTAGTGCAACGCTTTGATTTCATTGTATGTCACATTTTAATGCATGTTTTTTATCAGAAGTTTATATTGTAAGAAACAAAACATTTGGCAGTTAAGCATTACTAAAGAACTAAAAACAATTACTACTATTACATAAATAATAAAAGCCATGGAAGAATGTCGTGCTACATTGTTGTAGTAAAATCTACTAAAGTACACTGAATAAAATCTAATTGTACAATTAGAGTACATAACGTGTTGCAAAGTAACATTTACTGAAACATTTGTAGTTAAATACACTGAGAATTATGAGTAAATATTAGTGTGTTAATTTATATTATACGTTTTTTTAAGTAAACCCTACTCCACATATTTTCAGTGCAGATTCATCCAAGACATTCTTATAGTCTCCTTCAGGCACCTCTGTTGCCTCCAATCTCTTCCATGCCTTTAGTGCGTTCATCAGATTATCGCCGCCTAATGTCCCCCCGTGATGGACAGCAAACATTCAGGCGGGGACGAAGTTAACTCGGAGTCTGTCAGATCCGCATCGTTTGGGGGACTTTCGTTTGGGGGAGGGGGGGTTAAAGAGGCTACCCGGCGAGGTAAAGGGCGCGGGCCACACCGCATCAATAGCAGATCTCCCGGCAACCATTCAGTCTACAAGAAACCAATCTGGACTTTCAGCATCCATTCACCATGTCCACAGGGATGCGGCATTGTACGGAGGGAGCCCTTTCTCCTAAGAAACAAGGCATCATGCACGACAAAACACGAGATTATCAAAACAGAGGAAGAAAAAAAGAAATAATTCATCTGTGTCAATTTGCCCCCCGTTATTTTTCGTTTGCTTTGACTCTATTTGCTTGTCGTAAAATATGTATATTAAGTTTACATGTTGCATAACAAAAATGCTGAGTAAGAGGACTGCATGTTTGCTTGCCTGAATATGCAACATCAAAGTTATACACATACGTCAACAAAGTCACACACGTGCAACAACAAAGTGGCAGATTTTTTCGAGGTAGGACTTCGGCTCCTGTCTGGAGTGAATGCTTCTCCTGTTCTGTCCAATTAGCCTGAGCAAGACTGCGGATAGACCTCGGACCGTCTCATTAGAAACGGCTCCGATACCCACAGGGCGCTTCGTTTCAGTCGGCTCAGCGCCGTCAATAAGGTGACTAACCTCCTAAAGAAAACAAACGCTTTGAGCCGCAGTAATCCCTGCATACCTTCACTCCGGCGTGGGAGAAAAGGCAGCGTGCGGGGGAAAAGAAGCTCGTTTCTGGGATGCAGTATATGTAGGGAAGGCCCCAAAGATGGGCTAGTCAATGGGTCCCTTGATTTGTCGAGAGCGTGAGAAATCCGTGAATGGAGACGGTTTTTATTATGCGTTAGGCAGAGTCACGAACATTAGGCAGAGAGTGGCAACTCCCTTGTCATCATTGCGGCCTACACCAAGTACCCGTCCGTCGCTGCGGAATCAAAAGTCCAGGGGGTGGAGCAGGATCTAGATCCAACTCCTCCCACCGTCCATAGTTTCTTTTGGTCGGTCCAGGGTGGGCGGAGCTGCATCTAATCCAACTCCTCCTACGTGTCGCTTACGTTTTCCGACCAGGAAATAGAAATCCAATAAATTCACCCTTTTACCATTTAAAGATCAAAATGTTCTTTGAATGTTATTTAAATAACACAATACACATTTTTTTAAGTTTACAAGAAAACGTAAAAGTGGACAGGAATAATGATCTGTGATTGCCAACATAATAAAGTATAGTACATTTCTTAAATATGTACTATTTCATTTTTTTTACCTTAACCGTGATATCCATCTATAGATGGATGGAAAAATATAAATAGCATTATATTAGTTGTGAAGTTTTTCAGTGAACTGGTTAATGAGGATCATGGTCGCCCCCTCAGGCGAGGTGTCTCGCCCCCTCAATGTAAATAATAAGACCCATTTATTTTACAGCAATCGCTACATGGCGCCCCCTTGCCCGCTCAACAATCGTTACACGCCACCCCCTGCTTACAAAATTTTCTTATGCCCCCTCACTGTATATGTTCTGGCCCCGGCCCTGCTTAGACACCTAGATTAGATAAACTTAACAGTGGTTGCTCATGCAAACAGAAACAGTCAGATTTAGTATAATCAAAGGAAACTAGTTACTAGCATTAGCAAGATGAAAATTGGTTTATTATTAACGGCAAGTGAGTAAATAAGAATAGCAATTTAGGACGACAACGGTGATTTGGAATGGCTAATCTGATACAACTCTGCGTACTGCAATTACTTCAGACCAATGAAAACACGATGGTGGGAAGAGTTGGATCTAGATTCAGCTCCACCCCCTGGACTTTTGCTTCTGCAGCGACGGGTATCTCGCCTACACCGGTCTGCCCGGAGACGAAGATACGGTAGGTGTGTAGAATGGCATATCAGGGGTTATTTGTTTAATAGCATTAAGACGTTCTTGAAGAGAATCGCATTGAACCTGGCTGGATGATGGAAAGTGTCGAATGATGTGAAATAGCTTTCATGGCACGATGTGGGCCCAGAATCCTTGGCCTACTTGACGAATTCCCTGAACACCTTATTCATTTGGAGATATGAACAGGTGGAATGTTGTTGATAATTACTTCAAATTTGAGCTAATGATCTGAATTAATCGTGTGGAGGGTTCTAGTTCAGTGCTTGTCCCAATTGTCAGATAAATGTTCCAATAAGGGCAGATTATTTGTGACATTTATGGAAATAAACCTGATTGCTCATCTTATAATCCATTACTTCTCTTTGAAGATGGAAAGGACTTTGATATTTCTGTCATTAGCTTGGCTGTCTCCTTTAGGTTCATATGTGAGCAAAGCCACCTATTCACCTATTCAGTATTCTTTGGGTTTACATGTGAACAGAAGAGAAGTTTCTTTTTGCGAATACCTGCTCAGTATTCATCTTGATTCAAGAGGACCCAAACTGGACCATCATGAGGGGAAGAGAGAAGGAAAGACAGAGGGAGAGAGAGAGAAACAAAGAAAGAGACAAAGAAAGAGAGAAAGAGAGAGAGAGAGAGAGAGAGAGAGAGAACAACAAGGTTTCGGTCTTTAGTGAATGTGTCATCTGTGTATCTGCAGACCTGAAATGGTTAAATATTGAAAACAAAACTGCTGTTTTGAAAAGGACCCTGGTCAAGTGTAATGTTGATGAGAGACATTGAATAATGATAAAGTAATCAGAGATGTTAATTAATTAATCGTTCTTTGAGAGACATTGATTAATGATATATATGGTCTATATGATCAGACGTTTAATGGCATGTGGCAACATTCTCTGATCATGACCACCGATTGGTTGGTGTCTGCTTTGTTTTTTTATGTGTAAAATTTTTTTTAATCTTTTATTTGAAATACACTAATAGTTTTGATGCTGTAAAACATATACACTCTGCTATTTTAGTAAAATTTAAAAAAATTGTATCTTCACTATTTTTGCAGAAACATTTTTGGTATTCAAAACACCAAATAGTCATATGGCAAGGTAACAGGGTGGAACGAACAGTGAAAAAAAAACATTTGAAGAGCAGGAAACTGTATCTTCAGGTGCCCGTCTGTGTGCCTGTCGGGGACCTTAACAGGCCCAAATAGACATTTGTGCAAGATGCAACATTCAGGTTCACACCAGGGCCTTGATAGGTCAGTGTAGGTAGGTCAGCCTTGATGTAACATTTCAAAAGCAAATAACAAGTTAATAAATAACAAGTTAATAAATAATACATGGACAAATGGACATAATTTGACATAATGGACTCTCAAGTTAGTATGCAGAAAAAGGTGAGCGGTTCAAATATCACCATTGAAAGGTGTTAAACCTCCCTTGGACTCCACAGATATTCTCTGGAGGGTGCCTCTATTATATGCTAAAGTTGACCTGCAATAAATATTGGAACTATCCTCTTTTATTAATTCTGGAGTCTGCCTCTTGATTTTATTGGGAATTACTACATTGCCAGATATTCTTGGCAATTTTAATTGCGGTATTCGCACGTCAAGTAATTTAGGAACTATGCTTCAGTGTATCAACCTCTCTCCCATCTTCAAACCAACATTTGCACTGATATCTTTAACATCTTCCCTTTGTTCCACTGAATATAGACAAACACATGACAAGGAAAGAATTAGCCAGGCTTTGACTCTCATCTGTGTGTCACCAAGCTTCACCAAATAAGAGCCTTTTTTTGTTTTTGAAGGGACCTTATTCAGGATGGTCACACCACATGCATGTTAATCACTCTCCTCTCCATAACACCAAGTATGAGGGCTCCATTCTTCACCAAGCTTTCCTTTTCTCCCGGCCCTCTAGACCAACTCAAAAGTTTAGCTTTGAATATGTTTGCACTGTTAAGAATATGCAAAGCAGGCCTGACAGGAGGCAGAGAGACTCACTGTTAACATTCTGGTCAGGCTTTAGAAATTGGCAGGACTCCCCCAAATCTCCAGTGGTTCAGAGCAAATGAGTAATCCTCTTTGTCACAGACACCCTTACATGTCAGGAGATAAAAAGTTGGTGTCTCACAAATTATTTGGTGATGATCTACTGCAGGAACTTTACATTTGTTGAAGACAGTAAGTCCACGGGGGAGAAGTGGGAATGGAGTGAGCATTACGGAGGGGTGGATAGTGATGCTGACAGAAGCATTTTTACCAACACTTCATTCGAGGGTTGTCATACCAATGTGTGTGCTTAGACACCAAGTTGAACTGATTAGATGCCTAAAACATAACAAGAAGTAATTAATAGGGGAGACCAGGGACAGTTGTAACACTTTTTGTGATTTTTCCAATAAATCAAGAACCATTCACACTGGAATAGCCAACTTGCTGTATTATGAACTTCAATGTGTCAACTACTGAAACAATGTATATAAGTGGGTTTATGAAATATGTACAGGTTGCAAAATCGATTTAAATACAGTCACTCCAGGGACGGTTGTAACATCTAAAATTTTCTTAATTAATCAATCAAAATGAAAAAGATTATTTATCATTAATGTTATTGTGACTATTTATTTCTTTTTTTAAATAGGCCTAATGTTTACTCTCACACCACATGACCAAAAAAGAGGAGAAGGAGGCACCACACGGTGTGATGGGGAGGATGAAGGTTCAGGCACCACACGGTGTGATGGGGAGGATGAAGGTTCAGGCACCACACGGTGTGATGGGGAGGATGAAGGTTCAGGCACCACACGGTGTGATGGGGAGGATGAAGGTTCAGACACCACACGGTGTGATGGGGAGGATGAAGGTTCAGGCACCACACGGTGTGATGGGGAGGATGAAGGTTCAGGCACCACACGGTGTGATGGGGAGGATGAAGGTTCAGGCACCACATGGTGTGATGGGGAGGATGAAGGTTCAGGCACCACATGGTGTGATGGGGAGGATGAAGGTTCAGGCACCACATGGTGTGATGGGGAAAATGCTGCAGGTGGTGTGTAGGATGCCACCGTTGCCACAGTGGGTGTTGGAGCTGTAATACATGAAACTGCATTCACTGCAGCTGCAGTGGAAGATGGAACCTGTGGTGTCACTGGCAATGGGCGATCTGTGACCAGGGATGGTGCAAAGTCGATGTCATTAAAAATATCTCTTTTAAAAAAGCCAAATTCCAGTGCCTACAAACCCTGCCTGAATTTGATGTTTGATGTTGTTGCAGCCAGGGGAAGGGCACTCTTCACAATGCTTGGCAGATCATAACAGATCATCGTAACAAGGCGTTACAATCATCCCAGTATCACCAGTTATGTTTTCACCTCATGTGAACGAGCCTGACTGCTAGTTGGACACATGTTAATCATTTCTAATTTTAGCTTACAATACAGTAATTCTAATAATACTTATTTGGATTCATAAATATTTGATCTCAGGACAGTATCCAAAAAATACCTCTGATAGAAAAGTAAAATTTTTACCCCAAAAAAACACTTTTGGTGATTACCTTCTCTGGGAGTTTCAAATGTGGCTCCTTTTTTGTTAGCAAGAAGACAGTCTAACTGAGTATGTGCACAGTGAGTGTAATCACTCTAGCTTGTTTCTGTTTGGAGGAATTCAAGGTGTTACAACTGTCCCCTGTTACAACTGTCCCTGGTCTCCCCTACACTGTAAAAAATTGCTGTTAATTTACAGCAGAATTCCAACAGTATTAACCTGTTATTTTTGAAAACAGCACTCTACTGTTAATACAAACAGAAAATTGGTAATTTACTGTTCTTTAACAGGACTATAAATTTACAGGGAAAATCTGACAGTAAACTACTGTATACTTCATATACAGGAAGTTGTTGCTGTGAACTGATAAGCATTGTGGGTATCTTTGCTGTAATTCGAGCGCCCCCTTTTGAGCATTTCCTAATTACAGTAATTAACTGTAATTAGCAATGGCTGCTGGGAGATTAGAAAATCCTGAGTTTTTTCCCTATTTTTTTCTACTTGCTTGAGTGTTTTAGCAGTTGTAACACTGCATTGTGGTGCAAGTTACATCGTGGACCTGAAAACCTAATCCAAGTTTTTAGCTAACCGTACGAAGCTAACAAAAAATATTAGAAAAATACTTAGGCTAGAATTTTATATAAGGGCAGTCATGGCCTGGTGGTTAGGGAACTGGTCTTGTGACCGGAGGGTCGTGGGTTCGATTCCCAGACCTTAGGCCATGACTGAGGTGCCCCTGAGCAAGGCCCTTAACCCGCAATTGCTCACTTGTATAAAAATGAGATTAAAATGTAAGTTGCTCTGGATAAGGGTGTCTGCCAAATGCCATAAATATGAACCCAGCCATTGATGGTTAAGGGTCTTGCTCAGGGGCCCAGCAGTGGCAGCTAGGAGGAGGGGGGATTCGAACTCAGGACCTTTGGATTGCAACACCAACGTCTTAACGACTGAGCTACCGCTGCCCTTTGAGCTGTTGTTTTTGTATACAGAGTTCTGTTAGCTGTAACAGAAATTAACATTAAATTGCTGTAGGTTTAAAAAAAACAGTAATATTGTGTAGATTGTGTTTACAGTATTATGCTGTAATTCATGGACGTAGTTTTGATTTCATAAGTGGGGGGGACACAACCTGGGGTGGCGAACTGTTAAGCGGGGGGGGGGGGGGGGGGGTGCTGCATGATCCTAGTGCTAGATTTGTCGCTATTTGAATATTGGTTTTTTTACCGTTAAAAAGTGGGGGGGACATGACTTCGTCACTACTTAAATATTTGGTTTTAACTGTAAAAACTGGGGGGGACCAAAACCGGCTTTTGAAAAAGTGGGGGGGACATGTCCCCCCCCGTCCCCCCCCAAAACTACGTCCGTGCTGTAATTGTAATTACAGTATCTGTACTGTAAAAATAGGGTATAATACTGGTGAAACTGCTGCCAGTAAATTACTGTAATTTTACATGGAAATTTTTTACAGTGTACCTTATTAGTCTAAATTCTGAAAGGCCTTCTAAGGGTTTACTGCACTGGTGCACAACGTATATCATTCACAAACACTCCAGAAATACACAGAGTATGACCTCCACAAAAGGCCAAAAGGCGTGATGGGAGATTTTGTGTGTAGAGGTTCAGTGGGCTTTATTCAGCTCTAACAGAACAGGGCAGTAGCATACACCCTGCAGACCACTCGAACATCAGTAGATTCACAACACTCACTTCTCACGGACATGTTTCTGCAGGAATTCAAAATGGGAAGATATCTAAAATGTGTTTTATTAAGACCCACTTCTCTGTTTGTAAACAGTAATATACAATCAATTAAGCTGACCAATCAAATGAAACTAAAATGAGATTGAAAGGGAGAGGAAACCCAGGAAGAAAAGAAAGGAGAGGTTCCAGCTCCATCCATCCACTGTAAGAAAAATTATTTACAAATGGAGGGCACTCAGCATCACAGCAACTCTGCCCAGAAGTGGACAGCCAACAAGCACATAGAAAAATAATCATTCAGGTGAAGACCAGCCCACACATCACCAGATCTCTCTGGCTGTATCTGGGATAAATGTACATGTGTCTACAATCAGGTGAAAAGTCAATAAACATGGCAATAATGGGAAAGTTGCTAGAAGGAAGCCTCTGCAAGAATAAACAAAGTTGAATCTTTGCCAGAGAGCACTTGGACAAACCAGAGGCTTTCTGGAAGTCCATTCTCTGGACAGATGAGTACAAAATTTAATTTTTTGGCCATAATCACAGGTGCCATGTTTGGAGAAAAGTTAACACTGCATATAAAGAAAACAACAGTGAAGCATGATGATGGAAAGGTGAAGGTCTGGGCCTGATGTTCTGCTTCTAGACATGGATAACTCCACATTATCCAGGGAACCATTCTGCAAGTTCTGCAAGGAGAGTTCACATACTTTTGCACATGGCAGATTTTCAGGTTTGAGATAGAAATTATTTTTGTTGAATAACCGGAGACGTGGGTTGGACAGAAGGTGGTTTATTATCCATGGCAACCAGTAACACTCGTATAGCATACACTGCAAGTAATGCAAGGTAAAGCTCGTAGCGCACACACTGTAGATGCAAGGTAAAGCTCGTAGCGCACACACTGTGGATGCAAGGTGAAGCTCGTAGCGTACACACACGGCAGGGAACGCAGTGACGGACTCGCTCTCAACCAGAGACGCTCGTGTAGCGGCAATGTGCAGCACTGGACCAGACGACCTGCGGGCTTAAGAAGTGCAAAGTAAACAAGAAACAGGTGCTCAGTATGATGGTGATTGCGACTGTGGGAGTGGCTGCGTGCGCGGGGGTGTGTGCTGGGATCGGCTGCTGGCCGGGTTGCGCGCCCTCTGGTGGCGACCCGGCCCCCTCACCGTGACATTATTGGTATATTTGAGAGCTTCAATTATATTTGCTTTCAAGTAAGCCATTTCATTTTGATTCAAAACTCAATTAACAAGCCCAAGGAAAAAGAAATCAAAGCTGTGAACTGACATTTAACAAACCATGCTAGGTTTAGCTGCAATCCAAAATAAGTAATGTCACAATGTCATTTTGATTTGAAGTTTCATGCACAGATGTAATACTTACCTCTCTCAAAAATAACTTTAAACAATAACCTTATTTTTCTAACTATAAATAACTTTGAACTTAACTCTGGCAGCCATAACTCACAACCAGAAATGCTTACTACACCCATAGGCCCTCTATTACACCATGGTCGGCCTCTATTACACTGTGGTCTGGCTCAATTACACTGTGGTCAGCCTCTATTACACTGTGGTCAGGCTCTATTACACCGTGGTCAGCCTCTATTACACAATGGTTGGCCTCTATTTCACCGTGGGCAGCCTCTATTACACTGTGGTCAGGCTCTATTACACCGTGGTCAGCCTCTATTACACAATGGTTGGCCTCTATTTCACCGTGGTTGGGCTCTATTACACCGTGGTCAGGCACTATTATACCATGGTCGGCCTCTATTACACCGTGGTCAGGCTCTATTAGACTGTCGTTAGGCTCTATTACACTGTGGTCAGGCTCTATTACACCATGGTCAGGCACTATTATACCATAGTCGGCCTGTATTACACCGTGGTCAGGCTCTATTACACTGTCGTTGGGCTCTATTACACTCTAGTCAGACTCTATTACACCGTGGTCGGGCTCTATTACACCATAGTCAGGCACTATTATACTGTGGTCGGCCACTATTACACCGTGGTCAGGCTCTATTACACTGTGGTTAGGCTCTATTACACCATGGTCAGGCTCTATTACACCGTGGTCGGGCTCTATTACACCATGGTCAGGCTCTATTACACCATGGTCAGGCCCTATTACACAGTGGTTAGGCTCTATTACACCATGGTCGGCCTCTATTACACCGTGGTCGGCCTCTATTACACCGTGGTCAGGTTCTATTACATCATGTTAGGGCTCTATTACTCCGTGGTCGGGCCCTATTACACCGTGGTCGTCCACTATTACACAATGGTTGGCCTCTATTCCACCGTGGTCAGGCTCTATTAGACTGTCGTTAGGCTCTATTACACCATGGTCGGCCTCTATTACACCGTGGTCAGGCCCTATTACACTGTGGTCTGGCTCAATTACACTGTGGTCAGGCTCTATTACACCATGTTAGGGCATATTACACCATGGTCAGGCCCTATTACACCGTGGTCAGCCTCTATTACACCATGGTTGGCATCTATTACACCATGGTTGGGCTCTATTACACTGTGGTCGGGCTCTATTACACCGTGGTCGGGCCCTATTACACTGTGGTTGGGCCCTATTACACTGTGGTCAGGCTCTATTACACCGTGGTCGGGCCCTATTACACTGTGGTCGGGCTCTATTACACTGTGGTCAGGCTCTATTACACCGTGGTCGGGGCCCTATTACACTGTGGTCGGCCTCTATTACACTGTGGTCGGCGTCTATTACACTGTGGTAGGGCTCTATTACACCGTGGTCAGCCTCTATTACACTGTGGTCAGGCTCTATTACACTGTGGTTAGGTTCTATTACACCATGGTCAGGCTTTATTACATCATGGTCAGGCTCTATTACACCATGGTCGGGCTCTACTACACCATATTCAGCCTCTATTACACCGTGGTCGGGGCCCTATTACACTGTGGTCGGCCTCTATTACACTGTGGTCGGCGTCTATTACACTGTGGTAGGGCTCTATTACACCGTGGTCAGCCTCTATTACACTGTGGTCAGGCTCTATTACACTGTGGTCAGGCTCTATTACACCGTGGTTAGGTTCTATTACACCATGGTCAGGCTTTATTACATCATGGTCGGGCTCTATTACACCATGGTCGGGCTCTACTACACCATATTCAGCCTCTATTACACCGTGGTTGGGCTCTCTTACTATGAAAAGCGACAGTAAAATGAAACCTGAAAAGTGTCATCTGAAGCTAAATTCAATTTCCATCAATCTATCCCCAGTCTATCATCTCTCTGACAGATGATAGGGTCCCCAATCCAGCTTCACATGATCCTTGGCTGAATTTGTGGGTGTAGGAGTGACCGAATCCTTGATCAATTTTTTTTATAGTCCTTTTTATGTTGCATCGGTGATCTGACATTGGTCGTCTGCGCCTGTCAAAAAGAAGTTAACCCTTATCTTATGTTAGACGGGGTAAACAGTTCTTGGTGTCTCGGGTCGACACGGACCGAATTAAATTGGCCTGAAAATTCTTGTTTCTCACCTCATAGCTAACTTAGTATGTGTTTAAATCCATGTAACCACAGTTTTCAATTTCAGGGTTTCATTTTTTTGGCTCCATGTGTGCCGATCTTTGACCGGGCCGGGGGGTGGGGGGGGGTTGCGTGTGTCAAACCCTAGACGTCAGATGGACGATAGCCTGTCATTCATCCACTACTTTTTACACAGACTTATCAAGTGCAAATTTGAAAATTAAACTATAGATTGAACCCTGTAAAACCATAACAATTACCAGAACAATGCCCAGAACAATGCCCAGAACAATTACCATAACAATGACCAGAACAATGCCCAGAACAATGACTATAACAATGATCATAACAATGATCATAACAATGCCCAGAACAATGCCCATAACAATTACCAGAACAATGCCCAGAACAATGACTATAACTGATCATAACAATGATCATAACAATGATCATAACAATGCCCAGAACAATGCCCATAACAATGCCCATAACAATTACCAGAACAATGCCCAGAACAATGACTATAACAATGATCATAACAATGATCATAACAATGATCATAACAATGCCCAGAACAATGCCCATAACAATGCCCATAACAATTACCAGAACAATGCCCAGAACAATGACTATAACAATGACTATAACAATGATCATAACAATGCCCAGAACAATGCCCAGAACAATTACCAGAACAATGCCCAGAACAATTACCATAACAATTACCATAACAATGACCAGAACAATGCCCATAACAATGACCAGAACAATGACCATAGCAATGACCAGAACAATGACCATAACAATGCCCAGAACAATTACCAGAACAATGACTATAACAATGACTATAACAATGACCATAACAATGCCCAGAACAATGCCCAGAACAATTACCAGAACAATGACCATAACAATGACCAGAACAATGACCATAATAATGCCCATAACAATGCCCATAACAATTACCAGAACAATGACCAGAACAATGCCCAGAACAATGACCGGAACAATTGTTTGTGTGTGTAAGCTATAAACATCGAAAAACAAAATTTTGTATGTGTGCATGTGTGTGTGTACGTATGAACCAATATTTTGCAGAAACGTTTGTGTTCCAGATGGAGAGGGCTAGGGTAGGGTGTGTCTGTGTGTGTGTGTGTGGTAGATGTATGTGTGTGGGTATATGTATGTGGTGTGGTGGGTGTGGGTGTATGGGAGTGTGGATTGGTGTGTGTGTGTGTGGTAGGTGTATGTGTGTGGGTATATGTATGTAGTGTGTGTGGGTGTATGTGTGTGGGAGTGTGGATTGGTGTGTGGGTGGGTGGGAGGTTGGGTGTGTGTGGGGGTTTGTGTGTGTGTGTGTGTACGTATGTATCAATATTCTGTGGGAAAGTTTGTATTCCAGATGGAGAGGGCTTGGGTAGGTGTGTGTGTGTGTGTGTGTGTGTGTGTGTGTGTGTGTGTGTGTGTGTGTGTGTGTGTGTGTGTGGTAGGTGTATGTGTGTGGTGTGGTGGGTGTAGGTGGGTGGGTGTGTGTATGTGTGTGGGAGTGTGGAATGGTGTGTGTGGGTGGGTGGTTGGGTGTGTGTGGGTGGGTTGGTATTTGGGTGTGTGTGGGGGTTTGTGTGTGGGAGTGTGGATGGGTGTGTGTGGGTGGGTTGGTATTTGGGTGTGTGTGGGTGTGTATGTGTGGGAATGTGGATGGGTGTGTGTGTGGGAGTGTGGATGGGTGTGTGTTTGTGTGGGTGGGTGTTTGGGTGTGTGCGGTGAGTCACACCTTTTATGTGATGGGAGCAACAGCAAGTATTCTATGCCGGGTCAGTGGTGACCCGTAACACCATGAAGGGTACTTTTAAATTTGAGACATTTTAAAATTTACTAAAATTATAAAAATGCCTTTATTGTGTTAAAATAGCTGTTTCTGAAGATCTCATGAAATCCTATTCCAATACAAAAAAGCAAACAGTACTTTTTACACACCTGAACTTTGAAAACGGGTCAAAATTGACCCCAACACGAAATAAGGGTTAAATCCCATTTTTGTTTTTTTCTTCTGTTAACTGCTCAAAATAATTTAAAAAATCGTAAAAAAAAAAACCATGTATGATATTTTGCACTAACCGGAACCTATCAAATCTGAAAGAAAAATGGATGTTCACAAGTTGGATACTAGCGCCACCATGTGGCTACAGCAGAGAGACAAAGGAGGTTTTATTTAATTTTATTTTTTATTTAAAGTTTATACATCGTGTTAAAATGTACTTTCAAATGATGTATTCTACTTTCCCAAACACAAATTACATAAAACATATACACAATATTACATATTTGTCACTTTGTTTAATAAACCTGTGAAGAATTATGGCATTTTATGCATGTTATTTGGGAGCGGTGAAATTAGGAGAAATAAAGTGTCTGATATGTAAACCTTGTACAAACACTGAACATATTGGAAAGGTGGGGGGGGGGGGGTGGTGGTCATGCTAAAGCATGGAGGACTCTTTCATCATGTGGTCATCCAAATCTGATCTCATCAAATGACAGTGCTAATTACATAAATGAACTGTTTACAAAGGTTTATCTGTCTCTTCCTGTTCATTTCTGAAGTTTCCCATAGCTTCAAAGTCCAAATCTAAGGAAAGGCAGCTTTAACAAACCTTAAAAAAATGCTGCTGTTGGAAGTAGTGGTTCAATCAATGAATCCTTGTGCAACATTACACATATGTGCAACAAGTACAGTTACATGTAAAGGTGCAACAGAATTGTGTTAATATGAGGGTTTGTGTGCCTAATTACAAGGCATAGAGCCGTAAAATCCAGAACACTATGCAAGTTCTTTAAAATATGTTTAAAATCAACACTTTTGAGCTAAAACCCTGACATGAGGGCAAAGTACTTTAAGAATCCAATAAACTCAAGTCAGATAACACACAGACAGAAAATGAGAAAGAGAGAGAGAACTTATCCTAAAATAAAAATGTAAAAACTCAAGAATACTGAAAAACACTATCACAAGACTTTCTCAAAACCATAATAAAGTTCAGTGCATGGTGTAATCTGTTTACCTTCCCGTAAATAAATTGCCTAATGACAGAAAATGCTCGGCAAACCATGGTGAATAACTCAAGCGCACAGGCAAAACGCTCGAGGTCTACACAAACATATACATTTATAGCTGCAGCCACGCAGGAGTAGCGCTCAAGTCTCGAGCCTTTGGCACTAGCCCTACACGACTGGTCCTGAGTGGAAAATTCCGCAGTCCTAGTGAGCATGCTCCTGAAACCAGTCTGTTCCGGTACCGAGTGACCCTTGGTAACGTCATTATTTCATTATTATATCACGTGACGGAACGAGAGGCAGGAGATTCAAGCGCTCCAAAAACAAAACCCAAGCGTAGCAGTACAAATAAACTTACATGCAGCGTACTATGCACGCGCGTAGGGTTATTTGCAACCACTGCAAAGTATATTCCGTTCCCAGTACACTATTGGTTCAGTCTGCTCTAAGCCTGAATATTTTAACATTGTACGAATATATTTTACGACATTAATTGATATAGATCAAATGATTCCGCAAACATGGCTATTTTCAAACCAGCGAAGCAGTTTACAGCACCGAAATCTGCATCTAGCCTACACTACAATAAACAATAAGTCTTGATAAATGTGACGGAAATTAAACCTGGTCGCTAAGATCTAATATTTAGTTCTTGATTTAATCAAAGCTTCAGTTGCGACAATATTAGCGAGATGCTAAATATAATAACTTTTTTTTATTGGCTACCTTGTTATATTGAGTGCTGAATATTGCGTTGCAGCGTGCGTGCTAAACTACACGACTTTGTACACGCCTATCGCCTCACCCCCGACTTGGGTGATTGTGATTATAGAGAGAGCGCAGTAGTAAGAGGCACGACGCCACATGACGATTCATTCACATTTCTGCTTAACAATCAAGCGTGGAGTTCATGGTCATCTTAGCAACCTTTTTGAACCCATCAGAAAATTCGATTTTGAGGCTTTAATTTGACAGACGTCAACAGCAATTACCCTCGAGTTTTTGTATGGAGGGTTGCTCGTTTATTAGTAATTGGGTTTTTAATGCACTTGCGAGTCGGTATTAACATTTCTGCTGACGTTGTAGTGAGGTTAGGACTTGCACGCTTTGAGAAGTTCAGTACCAAACTGAACTGCTGACATGGGACTATGAGACTAAGCTCAGATATTGCGTGTCCTGGAATGATGATGTCTCTGTCTCCGGACGGTCCGACAGACGCACTCGGCATAGAACCGCACAGATCCGCATTATCCACTGGTCCGCCAGTGGATGTCTCGCGCTCTTCTATTGCCCGCTGTCTGGATAGCGTCTGTTCGCCACTTCAAGGTAAGGAGTTTTCACCGTGCGCTTTCACCGTAGACCTATTATAGAGAAGTTACTTCAAAAGTGCAGGCAGAGGTTATGTCCATTAATCATCTGTTTTCGTTATCCGTTGAGCATCTTAAAAATTACGTCAAAAACGTAATTCATTCTATTTGGCAAATAATTTTATTCATTCTATTTGGCAAATAATTTTTTTTCAGATTATTGTTCCAGTAACTCCTAGTTCTAGTAACTCACACTACAGCTTGATTCATTCTGTCATCTGCAAAACAAGTTTACACAACTCTAGTGACCTCTGCACGGCGTAGGCTGAGTAGAGTATGTACAGTAAATATGATCTTTCTCCTTTGGTACCTCAGTACATGAGGCTGAGAAATCTCAGTATTACTGCCCTCTGCTCTGGCTGTCTCAGACCACTCTCCCTGTCCTGTGTGGCTTGTGCGGATGCTTTGTGACCATACACTGTGGGGGACACACGACACCTACAGTTGACACCTACAGTTGTATTAAAGAGCGTCACAATATACAGTCACGGAGGAAATTAAGTACAACACTCCATTAGTGCTTCACGTTCTCCTGTAGGCACGTCTCACGTGACCACCACCTATTAACGACAGTGCAGTGCTCTCAGTTACCAGCCAGGGAGAAGTGTGGTAAGAGAAGATGAGCTCAGGGGGAGTGTGGGGAGGCAGTCAGGAGGTGATTAGTCTGGGAAGGGGCAGTTTCGCTTTCTGGACTGCTCAGGGTGCTTTTATTATGCGACCAGATCAAGGCAGCCTAATCCAGTTTCTCCAGAGCAGCACCTGTCTGTTCCAGTCCAGGCTCTGGCTCTTACGCCTGCTCCCTCCCTCCACCAGGTGTTGTTTCGCTGACGTTTCTCACTAATTCATGACATTCACAGTATGTTGCACATATCAAGCTTGTCAAATAGTTCTATTTTTAATAGGCTTAAAAGGCTTATGCATCCTGAATGTGACTATAAAACCACAAAACCAACTATTGCTCCTAGTTCGCTTGAGTGCTTTGAAGGTAATTTTCAGAAAGCTGTGGTATGTGCTTTTTCAGCGGCATCGCTGCAGTCTGCCCTAAATCCGCCAACACGGTGCCGATTGGAATTCCCCTTACAGTTTAAAACACAGTTGTTAAGTTTAAGTTTTAGAGAGCTGTATGACGGAATCATGGCTTCATGTTTCTTCACTGAACTCCCTTTAAACCCCTAACCGGGTCGGCCTTGTGCCCCGGTAAAGCACAACCTCGAACATTCTGCGTGTCGTTTTTGAGCCCCTGCTTGTGACGGTGCTACATGCTTAGTCACAGCTGGAGACGACTGTGCTTCAACGACCGCTCACAGAGAGCCGTCGCACTCATGACCGCATTCAAATGGTGCACACAACAACAGACTTTGAGCAAACAATGTCAGAGCCCTGGAACTCCAAACAAAGCTAACGTTAGAAACCTGACGTTGCATAAACGGAATCTTCACGTCCTCTTCTTCTGCAATGTAAATCAAACAGCTCATATGAGATGATCCGTAATCTGTTACCCAAGTGTTTGAATGGCAGACTGTTCATCACACATTGTGTTCTATTTGGCTAAAGCCCTTAAACAGACTATGAGAAGCGCTACATGTACACTTTCCTCATATCCTACTCATTTGTACATGTGGATCAGGCTGAGTACAAAAAGGTGTTTTGCCAAATGAGCTTTAAAAAAAAAACTACAGTCATTTGGAGGCATCGGCTGAATCTGAAATTTATGTAGTGGAGTCCTAATGTCCTGGAAGTCTCCACCGTCTGCTTGTTAATGGCATAACGGAGCATTGTGCACAGCATGGGCTCATTTTAGTGGATGGTGTTTGTGGTCTTTGTCGGGTTTGGGCCCAGCTGAATCTCTGACGCTGTCAAACAAAGGGATCTTGCAGAGCTTGGCTAAGTAAACCCAGCTGCAGTGGGCAGGACCGGGCTGCTTGTTGTTGATCTCGTTTGGCCTGCGAAAAATATTAAGGAAACCTCTGAAGCCGCAGCAGACCTGTGGCCAAACGCTCCATGAATGCAGCCTCTTGTGCAGAAGAACACAGGGCAATGGAGCGTGATCTATCAGAGGGGGTGGAAAGGGGGAGGTTATTGTTTGGGCCATGGGCAGTACAAGGGTGTATGCTGCCATTCTTGCCTATTGGGGGCAAGAATGGTTTTCCTACCTGTCTCTCTCTCTTTCTCTTACTACCTCCTTACTAGTCTCTGAAGGGCAATTTGGTCCATGGCAAAGGCCTGGTCCATACCTGCACCTTAAGTCCACCCACACCCCCCACCACCCCAACAATGGACTGTTCCAGAACTGGGTGTGAGGAGTTACTGCTAGTTCCATGATATGGCAGAGGTTGGTAGAGTTCAGCAGCAGTTGGCATCTGACTTTATTGCTTGTCCCGAGTTTGCCAGAAAATAAGTTCCTTGCTTCTTTCCAGGCCAGTTCAGATTCTCAACAGCCAAGGACATAGAGAACAGAACAAATAAAAACTAGCTTTGACTAGCTTTGGGCAGAGGAGGGGGAAACACCTCCTTTAAAGGAGACATCAAACAATTGTTTCTCAAATTACAGAATGTACACAAGAGCCATTCAGGATCATTACAGCGGCTAAATAATTTTATCCCCTTTCTGTTTGCACTCGTGAGAGTCATCTCAGTTCCTGACTGGCTCTTGGTTAAAGAGCCAAATGACTGCTTTCTGCTAAAGCAGGCCGGATGACATTGTTTGCTTGGCTTGCCGGGTCATAATTATCATCCTACAGGAATAGAACAAAGCGTGGATGCTTTTCCATTCTGGTGGTACCATGCAGACGCCTCCCGCTCTGATTTAAGGGCCGATTGTGGAGGGGAATGGTTCATGACTCAGCTGGCTGTCAGATTCAGCTGGAAGTACTCGACCTTGGGGTGGCGGGCAGCCGATGGCCTGGTGTCACAAAGACACGACGTGCCGTTCTCACACTGCGCCGTGCCATGTGACCGCTAACCAGTGAACCACCAGCCTCTGCCTTGTGTTTCTGTGAGTACACAGAAATGAAATGAACTTGTACCATATACTCTTATGAATAGAATATGAACTGTATTAAAATGGAATTATGCAAGGCTGAATAGGCAAATCCATCATTTCTGGTGCTGGGATAATTTTGGCCCTGCCACTGCCTCGGGCCTGCAGAAAGCGGTTATTCAATAATAAACACAGAAGGCGGGGTCATTTGTCATATACCCAACGGCACTGTCCTCCTTAAACATTTTGCATGTTGGATGGCGGTGTTTAACAATTTAGTGAAATATCAAGAAAAACTGAAAAATGCAGTCAATCTGGCTCTGACCTGCAAGAATTCTACCCTTAAAGGTGCCATCAAGGGTATATTGTGCAGCAAACCTGTGTGGAAACCGGTGCAAACCTCCTTGATTCATAAACAGTGAAGCAAACATTTGAATGCCTGAGAGGCGTTTACGCTTGGACCACAAGCATTCTTACGCAGCTTTGACGTCGAACACATCCATTTTTGTTTCGTTCTGGTGACATAACTAGACAGAGCAGGCTGCAAGACGGCGGAACAAACAATAATCTCGCTGTCTGCCGTCAGCTCAGCTGCTGTTTCTCCCTGAACATAGGGACGTCTGCTTCAGAAAAGCTTAGTCTCTCTCTTTGCTAAAAGGAGAGTGGGTGGGAGTGAACTGAGTGGGTGTGGACAGGTCGTTGCTCCACTTCAACAAAAATAACCCCATTACAGAAGCGGCTTGCAGAATACTCGCCCGACCGTGTGGAATTTGATTATGTAAGTCCGGTGGAGGAACATGGTACTTTATTTCAGTGTTTTACATTTGATGCCCTGCACGTTTGAATGAATTGTTTTGCCTCTCAAAACTGCTAAAGGTTTTTGAAAAGCATTGGAGGAGGATATGAAGTACTTCACAGGACAACAAGCACATCCCATCCCCTGTTGCTGGCCCTACTGAGAACCACTGGCTTAAACAAATAATACCGTCCCGTTTTGGCAAGACAAGAGCTGATCTGTCTCTTCGTTCCTAAGTGAGACATTTAGAACACAGAAATGGCCACCTCTCACCTGTGCTTTACAGGACCCCGAAGTGTCTACACCACACCTATGTGTTGGACGGTGAGTTGTGGGTCACGTTGCTCGTAAACGAATGGCACATCGGTGCCAATGATTGGCCGTTTGCTCACATGCTCTGCTTGCGTTGTAGCGGCATGCTGATCAGATTCCTTGCCATAGGTCTCTGTGCACCAGCAGCCAGGAACATGACAAAAAGCGTCAACGAGTCCATCTTTCTGGGGGACAGGTCAGATGCCTGTTTATCTACACCATGCCAAGCCATTTGTGACACATCTGTGTGACTAATCTCAATCACACAGGCAGCTGGTGTCAGCAGGCCAGCGAGAGCCACGCCTCTCTGTTCTATAACCTCCACCACTCAATTCTTTAGCTCATTTGTGCAATTAATCTGCAGTGTGTTTCTCTTTACAACTCCCTCTCTGCCTCATCGCACAGCCATTCAGCCGCTTACAAATCAGGCTCCAGTAAAATATGGTGTACGACCAACACCGCAGACAGACTTCTCGCCTACACAGGGCAAGTTGCAATGTTGGGGGCGGGGGGGGTTAAAGTGAGTGCTTTATTATTAGCCCTTAGACAAGCCTGAGCCAGGATTAGTTTGACCCATTGCCAAAGTGGAGTGCGTGAGGTGTGTGTGTGCCCCCCCCAGGGGGGCTCCAGCAGGGTAGCCCCAAGCCCCCCATCCCAATCCCC
>NW_027506873.1:1780998-1800998 GCF_052324685.1 Brachyhypopomus gauderio | reverse complement strand
TAACTGGTTAAGCTAGTTGACTTACATGGTGAATTACTGTGTGCTTTTCCCATCCCATGGCGCTGGACATCAAATCGAGAATCATCCACGAAATTTAATAAACGAACTCAAGATTCTTCTTCCAGTTCTATAGAATCCGTCTTAGGCGACATGAGAATTTTGCAAATGAAATTCTTGTCTCTGTGTTTTGTAATAAACGTATTCCAGCAATATGCGTGATACAGGACGAGATGCTGCGAGAGGATCAAACTTCATCACGTAACGGTGGCAAATGGGAAAGTGAAGTACAGAGCAAGCCTTGCTAGTATGCGGTGTGTGTGTGTGTGTGTGTGTGTGTGTGTGTGTGTGTGTGTGTGTGTGTGTGTGTGTGTGTATGTGTGTGTGTGTGTGTGTGTGTGTGTGTGTGTGTGTGTGTGTGTGTGTGTGTGTGTGTATGTGTGTACGCGCGCGCGCGTGCGTACTTGGCGTCAGTGTAGTGCTTGTGTGTGTAAACCTTCATCGGGCATACACATACCCTTATAATAAAATATGTGCTAATATTGTCCTTCTTGATAGTAATCTTACTCGACGTATACGACCGTTCTCGGTCTACAAGAAACACGACTTAATCGAGATCGTGCCCTGTCCATGGTACCAAAATGTTACTCTCCTATAGTATTTCTCGTAGTGTTACTGGCCCAGTAGTACCTTCAGACAGCAAAAAGCGCATTTTAAAACAGGATGATCTATTATGCCTTTTACAATGCCATTTATTTAATCTATTATTACCCAATGCTTGTATGCTATAACTTTACTCATCACATCATAAATAAAGACTAATCTGTATGGAGCTGTGGTTATTTGTAATATTTCTCTGTCCGGATTGTAGACCCGGCAGAAAATGAGGTCACGTTTAGTGACGCATTCTTATTTGCTAAGTGCAGCCATATTTAGATACACGCGGTTATTAATGAACGGCAAACGATAACATCAAAGCCGTTTGGATGTTCACCGGGCCTTTTTATGTTATTGTTGTTTTGTTTTGTTTTTTAAGGTTACCAAACGTATTTTTATAGCATGTGCTTTGACGCACACGTATTTAAATCAGACAGATCACCTCATTTTATACATTTTGTTATATATATATATATATATATATATATATATATATATATATATATATATATATATATATATATATATATATATATATATATATATAATTTCAAAAATTCATCAACTTTTCCTCATACCTCATAAGTTTAATACAGATCTCACCTCACACCCTTAATCTCGTGTTGTGTAGTGCTCTCGCTGCACGTGGGCCTTTAGTGCACGACCTGCTCTTTCCACAAAGACAGCCGGAGCAAATCTTGTGCTCTACAACCTTTTACGTGTCACTGATAGAAGAAAATAAATTTCTGCCTTTTTTTGCAATTGCAAATAATTATAGTCGCTTGGTAGTAACACGTAGGTTTTTTAATAATATAAATAAGAACCCTGTATTTATAGTGTTAAATGATGGAAAGGGGGGAAAGTCAAACGTAGTATTATTAAGAACATTCTGACAGATATTGTCCATTACAGGATACTAGCGGCATGACGAATGAATTTTAATCATTTGTTTCAATTCAACACAGACCGATTTAATACTCGACTTTGTTCAAATGAACTACTCTATTGTAGGGAGAATTTATAAAATCCACCCACCCACACACTATCCTCTTATGCCTATCCTCGTGTCTTAAATACTTACAGAGCAGGGGTGCGTTTCCCGATAAGGAATGATCGAAGAGATTTACGAACATCAACGAATAACTTTAAGAACGCCAAATGTGTTTCCCAAAAAACATCTTAGTCTCCAAATTGTCGAAGAGTTCTAAGTAGTTATTTATTGACTCCGCCTCTGCATCTGCGCTGCAAAAGCTCCGCCAATTGTTCACCGAGGCACATACTTTTTCAGTATTATACCATAAAAAATATAGTTACGAAAATAATTAAGAAAAAACTAATAAGTAATAAGTAATTACATTACACTTTCAATTATTATCCATCGCACCATATCTAACACTAACGTTGCATGCATCAGTACGGCAGGGGCAAATCGCATCATTTTTTTTCAAAACCTACAGACATAGTGTAGGAGATAAAAACACAAACCTACAGACATAGTGTAGGAGATAAAAACACGAACCTACAGACATAGTGTAGGAGATAAAAACACAAACCTACAGACATATCTTTATTAGTTATTGTTGCATTTCATTATTTATTAGTTATTGTTGCATTTCATTATTTACGTTTCACGTGGTGAATGAAAGTAAAACTTGTACCCCAATGAATGCTTTGGAGTCTAGATTATGTTTATAATATATATATACAACAGACACATGTGACTATCCCAAATAAATATTTCAAGTGTATATATTGGCAAAAACATTTATAATCATTTGCCATTAAATACAGGAGTAAGAAAATAGCTTCAGAGTGGATACCTACTACTACCCATTATGTAGCCCAGTGCTGCTTGAACGTTTGTGAACTCCTTCATCAATTCCATTTACTAGTTTTGAGGGAAATGTGTGAGTTGCCAGCAGACTACATGAAACATGGAGTCAGATAATGTGCAAAAGTAAATTAACCACAGATGCATTGGTGAAGTCAATTAGGTAAAAGATGCAGGTGACACATGTGAGTGCTCAAGTAATCAATTAAGCAGACCAATCAAATGAGAGATCATTGGGAAAAGATTTTTAGGGCCTAAATCTCGATTAAAAGCGAGAGCAAACCAACCAAACCACTGTGCCAAGGCAAAAAGCACACGGATCAACAATGTTGAGAGGATACATCCAAGAACATTAGGAAGAAAGTGGTGACAGCACCTCATGGGGAAAGCTACAAGAACGTTGACAAAAGATCCCAGCTCCATCCATCCACTGGAAGACTAATCATTTACAAATGGAGGGCACTCAGCATCACCACAAGTCTGCCTAACAAGCACCACAAAATTATTCAAAGTCATTCAAAGTCAAAGTCAAACTTATTTATATAGCGCTTTTTACAACACATGTTGTCACAAAGCAGCTTTATAATCGCATGGGTCCAGATCCCCAGTGAGCAAGCCAGGGGCAACATTGACAAGGAAAAACTCCTATAGGCAGGGATTAGGAAGAAACCTTGGGAAGACCAAGACTCAAAAGGGAACCCATCCTCCATTGGGCAGAATTCAGGTAAATGTCAACCCACACATCTCATCCAGAAAGTTGCAGCCTTCTCTGCCAGTACTCAGGATAAATATATATACCTGTACAATCAGATGAAAAAATCAAAAGACTTGGCCTTCATGGGAGAGTTGCTAGAATGAAGCATCTGCTCTCAAGAATGAACAAAGTTGCAAATTTAAACTTTGCCAGAGAGCGCTTGAACAATCCAGAGGCTTTCTTGAAGTCCAGTCTCTAGACAGATTAGGCCAAAATTGATTATTTGGCCACAATCAGGCACTATGTTTGGTGTAAATGATGTGAAGGTCTGGTTCTGCTTTTCTGCCTCTGGACCTGGACGATTCCATATTCACTGTAAGCCCAGATAAGTTGAGTTTACTTAAAAATATGAGTAAACCGGTTGCCTTAAAAATTTAAGTAATGTACAATAGAAACTTAAGTTGGTATTACTTAAAACATAAAGTTGGTTTGCATCAAGGGTACAATGATTTAACTTTTCTGTACTTGTTATCCTAATCGCTTTACCCATTAATTCTACTTACATTTACAGCATTTGGCAGACACCCTTATCCAGAGCGACTTACATTTTTATCTAAGTGAGGGTTGAGCAATTGAGGGTTAAGGGCCTTGCTCAGGGGCACCTCAGTCATGGCTTCAGGTCTGGGAACCGAACCCACGACCCTCCGGTCACAAGACCAATTCCCTAACCACCAGGCTATGACTGACTACTTAGTATCTTCAGTTCAAGAAATAAAATATTGATTTATATTTTATTTTCTTTTTTACTTTGATTACAAATATTTAGTGAAAACGAAAGACAAAATACTTATTTCTTATAAAGTCTTATTTCTGTTCAGTAGTATTTACTTAAAATTACTTATACATTACAGTAATTTACATTAACCACTACTTAGACACTGAGAAAATGACTTCTCTAAACTACTGCTGGTACTAAAGACATTCTGACTAGTAAGTAAAAGAGAACATGAATTATAGGCCATAATGTGGACACCACAAACAGCACACACGAGCAAAAACAAAGACAGAAACATGTAGTTTCACACTACAAGCTGATTTTTTAAAGTCTGAAGTTTGGGTGGCAGTTCACGACTACCAATTTTGAGCATTACTTGCTGCATGAAGCAGAAAGTGTTTTTCATGTCCTTAGGGTAGTCCAGGTGAAGGGCATAGATGAGGCTGAAAAGAAGACAGACGGCCTGGGGTAGATTGGCCAAGTTGTCCATCACCACAATTCTATATGGTTCACTTGTTGCAAAAGCCGTGAGAATATCCGTCAACAAATAAGGTTAATATTAAAAGAAAACACAGCTCGTAAACAGCCTAGGCTACCAAATAAAACGCAGCAGGTTAAAAAATCGGCAGCATTGGTTAAAACAAACTGCAACTCGGACTTGTGTTTTGGCTATATGTGTCTGCCTGACCTGACTACAAACAGCAAGCTAACAAAATGGCGGAAAAGTGTTCAACAATAAAGTTTTTAAGTTGATCAGTTGAAAACATTTAATTTTCAGTTCATTAAACTTAAAATTATTAGTAAATTTCAGTGTGTGCAAATATGAGTACAATATACTTAGATTTGATAGTAATGCAATAAAACTTAAATATTTATGTACATTAAAATTAAACAGTGAGTAGATAAAATCCGGGTTTACAGTGAGGGAACCAGCAATTCCAATGCCTATCAACAAATTCAACAACCCAAAGCATTCCTGCAAAGCTACCAAGGAATGTCTTCAAAGAAAGAAGATTTGCACTATATTCACTTGGCCCAGTCAAAGTCCAGACCTCAATCCTAGAAATGCTGTAAGATCTGAAATGGGCGGTACATGCCAGATGTCTCCACAACCTCTCTCAACTGGTGGAGTTTTGCAAGGAGGAGTGGGCAAAAGTCCCAAAATTCAGATGTGAGACACTCGTTTGTGGTTCCAGAAGATATTATGGTTGAAGTAATGGCTGCAAAACGAGGTGCCACAAGCTACTGACCAAGAGTGGTGCTGGTGGATTTTCAGTTTTTGGAGAGAGAAATTATTTTTGCTGAATAACTAATGAAAATGTATATGTTTTCTTTGTCCCTAATTTAGAAGGTCTGCTTTAGAAATTCAGATTTGGATGTTCATTTTGTAAGATTATTTTTATGGTGGTTCACAAACTTTCAAGTAGCACCACTGTATATCCACCAGCACAGGCACCAACCCGTTAATCCAGATTAAGGAGTCATGAGTACTCTCACTTGGTTACTTGGTAACAATGAACCATAAAGAGGATTTGGTTGCACAAGACTTGCACAGTCAACATCGTCATTCAGTCTTTATGCAGTCATGTATGTTTCATTTCAACTTTTTCACTGGGGGTACTAGAGTAGTGTAAATAGTTTCCCTCACTTCTTCCCCTCAAGCAATTCCTATGATGCCTTTAGGGCTCAAGAGACTCTGAATGTATATGGGTGTCATCCTACCATCCACTGCAACTACAATACCAGTACATTGGGATACAGCATCTTTGCTCATGGGAAACGCAGGAGTCTGCAGAAATCCACCAGTGGGGTGGGCCACTCCAGTCAGGCCTTACTCAAAGTTACTATATATGTAAATGATTAATCAGACCATTGATTGGTTATGTCATGTCAAGCTTATTGGGCTAACTGTAGCATTTCTTTACATTTATTAGATTTTTATTTATTAGACATTTACTCATTTAATACTACTACTACTACACTGGAAAATTACTTAAATCCTGGGATAAAATAAAACAGTATATATTTGCTCAGATTTGAACTAAAATACCTCCATAATAGGTTGTTGTGACACTACTAAACCATGACACATACAACCGAAGTTGTTTAATTCTAGAAACATACTAAATTTATAAGTCAAGTTAGTAGCGTTGCTTTTTGTTGGAATTAGATATAGTAGGCCTATAAGAGATGCACTTGCGTTTTGAGAATAAATATTAATTTCAATGACTTCATGCTTTTATATTAGCAAATACGTTAATGCCGTGCTTAGAACCAGCGCGTGGTGTTATTGGAGGTAGCTGCACGTGAGCTTCGAGTTAAGTTAGTTACGAACGGGTCAGAGTACTTTTAGGTTAAGAACAAGTTTAAGTACAACGATGGTTACGAAGAGTTACGAAAAACACTCCTCACAGCACAGCTACGTCGGCAAAACGTTTATGCGATGCTCACAGTTATGTCGTTAAAGCATCTGCGGCAGGTCGTTTGCTCACTGACGTCGCATAGACGTCGTTACCTGATGCTCAAATGACGTCCATCTGCTTTCTGAAAGACGTTCGTCACCTAACGCTTTTAAGCGGTATTTACGATGTTTATGCGATGCTTACAGCTTCATCGTTAAAGCGTCTATACAGCTCGTTTGCTAATACATTTCAGAAGATAAGTAATACGGATTGCATATAATGTCAGCCTATAAAGTAGTACATGGTAGTAAAGGTGCTGACTCCAACCCTTCTATGGCAGGAACTGAATTATTCAATGAACCAAAAATTTCCAAGATTGAAGTTTGTAACGTTATCACAGCTTCCGATTTGTTTGTTTATTCGTAGGCACCTTTTTCTTTTATGAAGGCCTAAATTATATGTAGTAACCCTATTTCTACGGCAGTCGGTTAACCGTTTGCTACTCTACTTGATATTTTTTTGCAGACAGTGAAACAAACATTTTCAATTAAATAACCATTGTTTATCTAGTTATACATAACTCCATAATAACAGTCAATCCACGGCGTGTTGCCTGATGATGGCGACATCTAGTGGTAAAATATAGCCCATGCCCAATGAGACAAACATATAAAGGAAAGGTATAAGTGACTGAAAACCCGCTCTATGGTCGAATGCAACATTTTTGCCATTTATTCGCGGGCGAACTAATAAAAGGCATAGCTACATTTTTTATTAGTTAGGGACGTTACTGCATCTGAAGCAGATTTTTCCTTGAGGACAATTTGGGTTAGCTGTAAACCAATTCATTTACTTAAAAGGTTTTCGTGATTATTTACTGTCAATTCTGTTTACATATTCATTTCCAATGTCAAAGTCAAATTTATTTATATAGCGCTTTTCACAACACATGTTGTCACAAAGCAGCTTTACAATCGTATGAGTCCAGGTCCCTAATGAGCAAGCCGCGACAGTGGCAAGAAAAAACTCCAATACCTTGAAAATGTTTGGCTGCAGTTATTTTCAACATCCCACCACTCTGAACTTACATCGACACCACACATATGTAAATTCCTGGAGATGACTGAATTACATAACTCAATAATGTAGATTTAGGCCTAGTACGTAAAGGAATTCAGATAAATATAAATGTTCATGATCTGTCTTTGTATTGCGCAAAAACTAGGAAGCGTCTGGAGCAGATACTGCTAATGTGGAAAATGTGTGGCTAACAACACTGGAATTCTACCATGGAAACGCAGTACCATGGAAACATACTACCATGGAAACATACTACCATGGAAACATACTACCATGGTACACACTACCACGCAAACAGTGTCCTGCTGTATATATATACACAGATGCTTCAATAATTGAGGGACTGTGTATTACATACAGATGCACAAGGCACCACAAACAATAAACTTAACAACATAAAGAAAACCCCAAGAACCCTTTGTTAAATTGTTTATATGGCTTTATTATTGGAGCACATATGGCTTTACCTCTTTGTTCAACATTGGCAAAGCTTAAAATCACATTCTGGCTCATGTGGTCAACAGGTTGCAACAAATGCTCTGCATTTTTATGAAAATATAAGCAAAATGTATTGTACATCTTTTCCACCGGGGAGAGGCAATACATAACCCAGAGTACTTTTACGTTGTTAATATGGCCCTTTGAACTAAATATCGACAACATTTACAATAGTTTTATAATAAAGTGATTTTTTTCCTATTACTTAAAACTGATTAAGGTCCTTTGCCCTGGGTACTGAGGATCTAGTCCTTCACGGTTGTGTGATTATCTGTCTCCCTCTGTGTAAATAATTCTGCAAATCCTGGCAGGTTATTTACCCCAAACCCAAAACCTTCTATTTACATAAATAGGTTGAACCTGCAACACAACAATATCCGTGACAACACGTATTGAACACTACTGAGCATTGATATGTGAGTTGCCCGGCCCCGGTCTGTACATGAATATTATTTGTACAATTCTAAGCCCTGAGTCACATCAATGCGTGCTTTAATAGTTTAATTATGTATAATATATTACTGAACTAAAAATTTAGCTTTTACCAAACAGGAGTACCAGAAAACTCTTTTGTCCTGTATGCTTGTATAAATACAAACACACATGTGTGTGTGTGTGTGTGTGTGTGTGTGTCTATACTTACTTTACCCCACACACAGCACAAGCAATGCATGCCCCCCCACCCAACCCCACCCCACTCAAAAATGCCCTCCTGTGTTTCATATACCACTTTAATACTTTATGTAGCACTCACACTCAAGAAAAATAATACTAAAAGTGAAATCTCCACAATAGAAAAGCCCTTCTCAAGGGCTGGCAGCGGCCTCCGTGAGCACGTGCGATCACGAGGCCCAGCCCTCGGTCAGGCGCACGCGTTTCACAGAAGGGCTCTCGCGCTCCTCGTGCGAGGGCGGCCGCAGCAGTCCCAGCGGCGAGTGGAAGTCGGCGGTGCGCTGGTCGTCACGCTCGCTGCCCTCATACGAGCTTCCACAGCTGCTCAGGCTGTCGCCGGGCGAGCGGTCCTGCCGTAGCAGGGCCTGCTGGGGCGGGGCAGGAGGCGGGACTTGCTGCTGGGGGGGAGGATTGAGAGGCTGGCCGTAGCCCCCGGGGCCACTCCCAGTCCGGTCTCGAGGAGGAGAAACAGGCTCGGACTTGATGTGCAGGCTCTGAGCCGAGGGCAGCGAGAGAGTGGCGCTTGGGCACAACTGACCGCTACTGCAGTTTCTGCGGAAGGAAAGGAGGGTTGGTGACCACAGACACGAGTTATATGTCCATTGGGGATTCTAGGGATGCGTCACATCGCTTTCTGAAATGCCAGATTTTGTCGCCACCACTTTTCGAATGTGTACTCTGAAATTATTTGCTTTTCTTCTAAAGCTGTCTGCATCATTTATTCAATAATTGAGTAATAATACACATTTCTAGTCAGTAAAATGAAACATGTCATTAGAGACATGAGTAAATGTTCCTAATGTCATGCAAAAACATCCGTGCTTATATTTAGTCACGCAATGCCAAGATCATAAACACAACTGACATTTCATGAAATTAAACCAATATTTTTTTTCCACCGTAACCCTAGAAAACTAGTACCATCATATTGTAAACCATAGTGCTGATACTTCTTATATTCTTTAATAACGACAGGTTTGACGAAGGCGACTATAACACCTTCCCTGAACCTCGTCCTTTCACCGCCTGGGCTGATTTCTTTTCAGTGATCAGGCATTCGTGACATTCTGATTCTTAAAGGGAGCACGAATTTGAGGGGCAGCTGAACTGAATGCAACACCCAGTCCGCATTCTTGTCACACCCATGGTGGTTAATCATGCAACCACTCACACGCATACACACGTGCACACACGCACGCACACACAGGCTCACACACACAAACTACCAGTTTGTTACATTATAAATTTTACAGTTCTTAATCATTTCTCCTAGATGTAGCAACCAAAAGAGACCAGTCCCATGCTTGAGTCCTATGCCCTACACCCAGACTACAGCTTAACTGGGAAACGTCTCACAGTCGGGAGGGGGGGGGAGCAAACTTCAACGATTAGTTGTACTGTAATACGCTTTTAGTTTTAGCATTTTCTCAAATCATCTATTTTAATGTGAGCTTTCAACATATAAAGGAGTGTTTAATCTAAGTAAGAGGATCATCAGTGTCAATATCTACAGAGATGGTAAAACTAAAATATAAACCACACTGTAGACCCTGTTGAAACTGTTGTAATAATTTTTGTAATAATCTTTAATAAGTTTAAAAGCTTCATTCCATCAGGTAGGGTGTGTGCCTGAAGGTGGAGCTCACCCCAGGTGCCCGAGGGCTGTCTGCTGCATGTTGGGAAGATGCTGTTGTTGCCAGCCTGTCATGGAGCCCAGGTGGAGAGAGCTGGAGGTGCTGAACCCTGACAGAGAGGTCAGGTCTGCACTGCTGAGAGAATACTCTGCAGACACACAGGGAGCAAAGACGTTCTAATGGAGTACCCACTACTAGTTTCTACCCAATGGCGCCCTCTTGTGGTGACACGAAGTATTTGCAGATAGTGCCAGGTGCCTTAGTTGGGCCCGTCGGCGAGATCTAGCCACTTGCTCGTTTTACCCATTGTATTTATATAGCTTTTTGCAGATGTTTAATAGTATAAAATATATTTGTAAATAGTGTTGACAGTATAAACTCCACCCTCACCTGTACCATATGAGGCAGAGATGGATGAAGGGTATCCACCCATGCCCTGGCCAGGCAGGGTGGGGGTTGCTACAGACACCACCGGGGTGGTCAAAGACTGCGCAGACTGTGAGTTGGTTATTCTCTGGTTCTGTGGAGCAACACATAAAAAGAAGTGAAGATACAGGCATGTAAATAGAACCCCAGACACTCCTTCCTAAATGCCTAATACACCGCAGGATGCAAATAGCTACTAATTATCTCTCTACTGTGCAATCACGTACCAGATCTATCACTTCCCACCCCCTTAGAGGTCTCATTGTTACTATGGGAACACCTAAAGCAATCTCCTTGGAAATAAAGGAGTTAAAATGAGGCTGCTTTAGAATGCAGGGGGGAGCAGACACCTCCTGCTTTTTGGGCATCCTACTGAACATCAATGCTGATTCTACTAAAATGAATAGTGTTTTTTCTTTAAATGAAGCAGCCTACCATCACACAATCTATCATAATGACAGCTCATCATTAAACCACACTATCTCCAACTAAATCCTGCAAAAAGATGTCGCCAAAGCCTCAACACTTAACTAGGTGGATGCATAACTTTGAAGGTAAAATCCGCTGTTCATGTATATTTTTGGTGGACAGTGACTTTAAAGTCAAGGCATCAGTGTTGTTTGTGAGGTTTGTGAGGTAAACTTGTAAGAGAGGAAGTTCAAATGTCTGCTTTATGTGCAGTGCTTTTATGGGAGTCTGAGACCTGTGTAATCAGGCAATTTACCAATTATTCTACAACTTACCAATAGCATGTCAACATCCTCTGACTGGCAGCAGTTAAAGGAAAAGAACTATCATTAGTGCAGGTGTTGTTACAGGACCACTGTACAGCACCTCCATACAGGACTTAAGCCAATGCTCTTGATAAGAGCCACTACTCAAGACAATATTTCACAGAACGCCCGTTCCATCAGCCTGTGTGGGAAAGCGTGCGAGGTTCCTTACGATAGAGGGCATGGTGTTCTTGGAGCCCGGGGGGATCAGCACCCGCAGGTCAGGCTTGCGGTTGCTCATGGACATGGACATGGGCGGGGGGGACTTCTCCTGCATGCTCTTGTTCATGCCCCCTGGAGAGGCCAGCAGACCAGGGGAGTTGCGGTGGTTCCCATAACCATTTCCTTGGGGTCAGAAAAAGAAGGTCAAAATCTATCCAGGAAGGCCGAGGGGAGATATCTCCTTGTGTCCAAGAGGACAGGAAGACTGAGGGGAGATATCTCCTTGTGTCCAAGAGGACAGGAAGACTGAGGGGAGATATCTCCTTGTGTCCAAGAGGACAGAGGTGAGACACCCCAACCCCCATGTTATTTAATGCTTAGCACGATATCTTTAAACAACTCATGAACCATAACTTTAGATTTTAGATGTGAAGTTAATCTGCTTTCTTTACTTTCAAAACTGCACGTGTGGCAAGAATTACAGTCAGTGCTTTTACGAAATATCATCCTTCTGCCTTACATGTTGCTATTTCTCCAGCTTCCTTTGCAAACTATTTAATAATAATTTACAGCATTGTTTTACATTTTATCATTTTTTGCACTTCAATTTCTTTACCCATAACACTGCAAAGTTCTGCTTGCTGAATAAACTATATGTCAAAAGATTCAGGAAATGTAATGTTTGAGGACTTTTACCGCAGTATCCTACAGCACTGCTAAGTAAACATCCAGAGAGGAACCAGCCAAGAAAAGGAACACTCAGCCCAGTCGGTATACTGAGACTGCAAACATGCGTGTATGGTAAATATATTTAGTTCTTACCAGCACTGGTGCCCACGCTGCTGGTTAGATCTGGACCCATGAGGCCACCTGAGGTTAAGACACAGTGGACATTAAACAAAACTGACATGGAAACACACTTGGTAGACAGCTGCCTGCTTTCTGCTTTGCCCCTTTGATTTGAGAAATCCAGACAGAGTCATTCAGCACCCGAGTCTCTAGCTCGCCGCTCGCGTGCTATATCTGCTGGGGATGGTGAAAAAGCACCTTCCGCAGTAAGCCTATCCTTGCCCACAAACCCTTCCTTGGCCCTATGGATAGCATACCACCGTCCAAGAAAAACTTTTCAAAGTCGGTGTGGTTTATGGCACCTCAGGTTGTGCCAAGACTCGGATTTAGTTTCACTCCTGTCATACGAGGCAAATTGTAAGAGCGGGACCAAGCATAATGACAGGGTCCACCGAGTCTCCAACCAGAGCAGAAAATAGATCTTTATGACAATAACACCAAGGCCACAAAGAGATTAAACTCCCCACACATGTGCCATGGCAGTCTCTTTCTGTCACTCCCTCATGCCTCCTGTACATATACACCAACCCAGAGCAAAAAGGAAGGAATAATGTAGATTGATGATTCGACCACACTTCCTGTCTACCAGACAAAGACCACAAGCCAAATCTAAACAGAGGTGAAAAAGAAAAAAAAACAGGCAGCTTTATTGACTGATTGATTGATAGTTGGCTCAAGTAGAGATAGACACCCTATTCTGAATGAAATGAAACCGCACTTGCACAGACGTGTAGTTTGGCGTAATTACAACCATTGGTACAGCAGAGTACGCACCTGTGTTTCCGGCACTGGGGGGCCTGTGGGTGACTCCAGGAGACATGCTGTTCCTCTGGAGGGAGGGATGAGCCAGTGGCAGCAGGTTGGGGTTGCCCAGAGCGCCCCCTGGGTGGCTGTAGATCAGGCTGTTGGGGTTGCTCACTGGGATGGACACTGGCATGTCGTAATTGGATGGAGGGATGGTCTGCACGTAGGTCACAGGGGTTTAAAAAAATGGGCGCATAAGAATTGTAAAAGGGGAAAAAAAGTATGTTTACTTTACGATACAGCCTGGACCACTCTACTGAAGGACCACCCTACTGAAGGACCACCCTACTGAAGGACTACCCTACTGTAGTACCCACCTACTGAAGGACCGCCCAACTGAAGGACTGCCTAACTGAAGGACTGCCCTACTGAAGGACCACTCTACTGAAGGACCGCCCTACTGAAGGACCACCCTACTGAAGGACCACCCTACTGAAGGACCACCCTACTGAAGGACCGCCCTACTGACGGACCACCCTACTGTAGTACCCACCTACTGAAGGACCGCCCAACTGAAGGACCGCCCAACTGACGGACCACCCTACTGTAGTACCCACCTACTGAAGGACCGCCCTACTGAAGGACCACCTAACTGAAGGACCACCCTACTGTAGTACCCACCTACTGAAGGACCACCCTACTGTAGTACCCACCTACTGAAGGACCACCCTACTGTAATACCCACCTACTGAAGGACCACCCTACTGAAGGACCATCCTTCTGAAACACTTCGCCATCGCACATGTTAGCCCAAACTGCGAATTGGCTATTGTCAAAGCCAAAAACTATTTCAATGTCACGTTAGATGGCATTTTAATATCAGAGTGCCTAAACTTTACAAACGGTCATATTCTAAAAATATTCTGAGATATAACCAAGTTATCAAACATTTTACATTTTACATCTTTCACTTCATCTTGGCACGCATGCTGTACGCTATGTAAGCAGACCGTATCAGGTAGATACAGCAGCAGGGTGTGCTGAGAGTGGCCTACATACACACAATCTCTGCCTGCTGATCATGAGATCGATGTCTTCGTTGATTTTGCGGTATTTTTCCTCCGACTCTGGACTGTGGCCTGAGTCGTCCGCATCAATGTCGGGGCTGTCACAACCATTTAGACCTTTCTTCCTCAGAGTCTGGAACAAGAAGTCACAAAAACACCGAATTAAGGACAACGGCAAAGTACAACTTAACTTTAGTAAATGGACATGTTTAAATGCAACTCGGATGCAAATACAAAGCTGATTGTAGAATGAAAGTAAGATGTGTAAGCGCTGTATGAAGGCAATGGTGGAAAAAACCTACAGAGCATGTGCATGTGGTACCATATTACCATCAATACCCTGTCTGACCACATGAGGGCTACATTGGAGTGCAACACAAGGGCTTGTGAAACACTGAACGTCCGACTCCAGAGACATCAGACACTACTTTTTTTGTGGAGTGTTGGTCTCATAGTACGTAAATTACTGTCCCTGTATTAAAAATAAAATATTAACCACAGAACAAAGCATTCCATGGAGATATTCAAGAAGGTTTGGTTTAATAATCAGAATGAAATGCAAAAATTTGACTGAGCTGTACAAAACAACTGAAATGCTTCAACAGCTAAAAGAGTTTCCACTTCATATAAAACACGAACACACCAGCCCAGGTCCACACTAGGCGGGTCAGTGAGGCTGCTCTTTGTATGCACCCAACAGGTCCAAATGAAAGCAACACGCGGCAGGGTTTAGCGTTCCATGTGGCCTGGGGCCTCTGTGGGGGCTCACAGCTATCTTACTCATTCAAGACATTCCCATCCACCTGTCAGTGGTTTTGCACCTGTCCTTTCAAACTCACTGGCCTTGAGGGGGCAGAGTGCTTGACGACAGCCAATCACAGCCCAGGACCTCTGGGATGCCCGTAGAAGGCTATTTTTGCCCCCTGGGTGCCACCCAGTGTTCCAGAAATCCTACACCTCATTGCCCCTCCTGCCCCGGGCCTTAGAGCACACACGGACCCCACCACCATCATGCCATCTACAGGCCTCCGGAGCCACAACACAAACTCCACTCCATCACTTCTCCTTTTAGCAATGCTGCCCCCTTCCCGGCCCGACACCGACAGACTAAACATCCCAGCTGGCAGGGGGGCAGTACACGTTTCAGGCCACGAGCCTTCTTCATCACTCACCGAAGACAAGCAGAGCAGAAAACCCATATCCAACATCAGGCCTCGTGTAACTCATACAGCATACACCGAGTCTCCTGAGCTTGTCAGACAGCCTTGTCAGACATTTTAATTAAAAACAAAACTAACAAAGTATAGAAATCATTTTATTAGTACTAAATTTTATTAGCATGAACTGATAAGCTAAAAAAACAACAGAAGTGCTTTGAGAAATGAAGAAGAGAGAGACAGAGAGGCAGCCTTCAGGTCCTCCTTATAATCCCAGTCGGCTCAACTCCATGGTGGCTTGCTCCTAATTAAACCAGCTCTGTAGCTCTCTCCCACTTGGCACAGACAGCCCCCAGACTGTCAGCATGTAGACACGGCGTCCTACATAGCCTGCTAGCCCGTAACCTTCAGCCGCGAAACACTGTTCTGTCCTGCATGTGGGCTGGCAGGTGGTGGAGCTCAGGGGGGGGGACGGACAGCTGAGTCTCTGCACCGGCAGCTGAGTGACTGCATGCCTGCCACACCTCACGCAGACGGCTGCTGCCCCCGCCGACACGCAGGCCTGGTGGTCTCCACACCTCCGTCTGACAGCAAGCGTCATCACGCCGAGCATCAAGGGACACTTTTAACAAGGACACTGCGAGAGTGGCGGCCGCCAGAGTCTTCGTGGCCTGAATGACAGCGCGCAGACATACACAGGCACAGACGTACACAGGCACAGACATACACAGGCACAGACGTACACGCACATGCAGAAGCCTGCACAAAGGCGTGTACGTACAAGTACACAGACGCAGACATATGGAGGCATAGCGTTCTGGCCTTCACAGCAGGACAGACCACATCTAAGACGCTCACTTCAAGACCAAAATGAGACCGCATCGAGACGGAGTTCAGGAGAATGCTACTTCATTGTCTCGTTTGTCAAAAACGATGTTTAGAAGAGTTTATTCCACCACTTATACGCGCCGCTGACACATTCGCTGATGTGGAACATGTCGTGATTCTGACCACAGCCAATGAGGCTACTGTGAGTCACACCCCACAACAGTGACTGACGGCACTCCACCCCAGCACACTGTGATTCCACATGGAAAGAGAGACCTTTCTCAGCCCAAGGCAGCTTGGACCACCGTGTATCCGGAAGACAAATAAAACATGCTCTCAAACACACATGCAAGAAAGATTCTGTACTGTCAGCTCCAAACCAAACTCAGAATACTCAAAGCACGGGGGTTGAGGGCGGGGCTTAAATGCCACTGCAGTGGATCTGGCCTTGAATTTCATCAGAAACAGATCAGAGTGGGAGGGACCACCGAGGCTGGCCAGCGCGGACTCGGGATCCTGTTAGTGTCATGTAGTCATATGGGCGGGGGCCCCCATCTTGCTGAGTGTCACATGACTGCCGCATGGCCACGCCCCAGCCCACCTCCATGGCTCCGTTTCCATGCTGACCACAGCAGCTGGCCAATGTCTGTGCCTGCACCACCACAGGGGGCTTTTCGGGGTAATTCACCAGACTTTGATGCTCCTTGTCCCCTGTAATACTAAATCAAAGGCGGCCTCTTCCAGAGCCACAAACCATGTGCCACACGTTCGGTATTAAATGCACTTGAGGATGCAATTATGAGTGTGCATGGCTCAAGAGTAGGGCTCTTCTCAAACCGCACCCAGTGAATACCCAATCCAGCCAAAGGGCTATGGAAGGGAGCCCGAAAAATTGCTTTCAGCTCACCCACGGAGAACAGCCTGCATGGCCCTGGCTTGACTGTCCGCTGGTGGAAAATGACCCTCATGTCCTGTGCCCACTTCACTGCTTGTCTCATGCAGCTGTCAAACTATTTCTTAACTGTTCTGTAAATCCCACATTCATTCACACATTATGAATTTTTATGAACCCATGTCAAATGACTTCCGGTAAGATATCACACTCTGAAAAAGAGAGGCGTCTGTTTTGTTTCTGTAGACCATTCGACGGGGTAGTCAGGCCTCTGTCTCTAGTCTTCCCATTAGAGATTCTGTAGCAGAGAGGACAGTTTGGATATTCATGTTTAATCATTACTGATCAGGCCTTTCAAATCAGTGTGGCTCACTGTCTGGCCCATCAGACTGGATCTGACCAATCACGAGTTGTAGCACTTCTACACCTTATCAAGTACAGCACAGCAGAAAAGATGCCATGACACATTAATAGCCAGGGCTCAGGGTTGCCAACTCTCACGCATTGAGCGTGAGACACACGCATTTGACCGTTTTACACGCTCTCACGCCAAACTTGCGATTTCTCAGGCCGAAAAAAAATCTAGTTTATTTACCTCTGATCCAAATCTATGATTCAATGAGTTACTAGTTCGCTCTGGCGCCAACCACTGGCGATCGATCGATCGCGATATAATACTTAATTTGTGTCCATTTTATATATATACGTCAACAATTTACACTCGCCACTTCCCCCAGGTTCAAAGTTGGCAACCCTGCAGGGCTGTTCACACACTTATTAAACAGCAAAGCTTATAGACTTCATTTTTAAGTTGTGGAGGATCTGACTCATATAATATACGTATTAATTAATCCTGTCTACTGTTCATTGGTGTTGTTGGGGGCGGGGGGCATATAGGTCGATGAATGCACCAACCTGAAAAACAGGAGCACATTTTCTTAACAATAACTGAAACGTGAACGTGCGACTGCCAACTCGGCTTTCTCTGCAGTTTTTTCCAGCTACATAGCTGAGCAGATGGTAGATATGAATAGAGAAAAACAACTTGGAAAAGATGAGGGCGTGAAAGAAGGAGAACGATCCCACGGACAACAGAAGCTTTTATTTCCTCCGTCGATGGTGTGAAAAAACCACAAGTCCTAATAAGTTTGATTTAAGCTGTCCGTTGATCAGCTCCAAGAGGCGGAGGGGGAGGGGCTCCACTTTCCCGCTCCGCTCTTTTCCCTCCCTCTTCCCCTTGGCTCGTCGGCAAGCCAGTTCTATTCTTAGCTGTGCCGCTTTCTATTTTTAGAAAACTACCGGTTTTCAGGCATTTACTAGGGGAGAGAATATGGAAAAAAAACACACACACACACAAAGGGACGGAGAGAGAGAAAGAGACAGCTCGACTCATAGGCTGAGTATCTGCGCGTCATTCGTACTGCCTCGGTGAGACGTCCGGTTAATCTCTGCCCAAGACGAAGCACGGAAGAGCGAAATGGGTAGGCTGGAGAATTCAAGAAGTCTTCCATCTTAGAAATACCCTTGGGTCCTTGGCCAAGAACGCAAAATACAACAAGCTGTTACCAAGTGCAGTGGTAAACCCACGGTAACCCTCCTACCCCCTGAGAAAAGCAGACGGGGGGAGGGAAACAAAGGAGACTCTCTTTGGTGGAATTCTTGCTGAGCACAACTTTGTGTGGCTCTGCTCTGTTTTCACAGCCATGTAATATTTTACAGTTTATTTTTCCAACGCTTTCTCGATCACACAAGTTTGCTGTGGTCCTTTTATTTATGAGATTATACCTGGAAAACCCAGTGCAGCATTTCACCAAACATGTTACATTTTCTCTCACCAATACATTTCTGAATGACACCAAATTTTTAACATAGGCCATTTTATAACTATAATAATTTTATATACTATTATAGTACTACTTCACACAGCAGCCTTTCGTATTGACAGTGTGTTCTCTATCACGTTTGTTGTGACAACAACGCGATGACATAAACAGCTCAACGAACCTGCATCTCTAATAGTCCAATGACCATCTAATGTTCTGCGCCATTAAATTAAGAACCCACCACTAACAGCAGGAATGCTACTAAAACACTGAATCCAGTTTGAGCAGTCCTTCTCATCTACTAGTTGCAAAAAAACAAAAAAAAATTTTTTTACATCACGCGAGCAGTTGAGTCTTCTTGTGAGAGGACTAGGAAGGATAATAGGAAAGGAAAATAATCGCAGTTTCTCACTGCTTAAGAATGTCTTGGCATGCAAGTACACGAAGTGAAATGATCTAAATAATGAGAGAGGAAAACAGTTTGAGGCAAATGTGCCTGAACTGCAGCCAGGGCATTAAGCAGGTAGAGCACTTCATTTGAAATAATATCAGTGTGCCAAACGCTGAAGGGGAGGTTTTCCGTGGCGTGTAGGCGTTTTGACAGCTCCACTCAAAGAGCCTGGACACAGCCTCATACAGAGGCTTCTAGAACATGCCAAAACACAAGAGGTCAGCCGTCACGTAAGCAATGAGGCTTTTCGGAATCTTATTAGTCGGGCCGGGAGTCATTAACACTGTGACCTTCGGAAATAATTAACAGACCTTTCGCTTTCCCACCGTATCTCACTCTCCTGGGTGTCCCGAGTGTGCTCAGAGTGTTGCACGGCATCAGTTTGAAAGATTAAAAGGAGCATTTTCAGATTACACTAATCAATGGAACAGGATTATCCTGGCCTGTGGAAACCTGACGCTGTCAGCGGCATGCCGTGCTCTCTTGAGCAGGTGACCTCACTCCAATCCTTCGACCTTTTTTTTTTTAAGTGTCGGTACCTCGCCCTCAGGGAAGGCTTGGACCACCTTCGTTCATGGCCTGTTAAAC